>NC_080164.1:1446573-1564073 GCF_950295315.1 Erinaceus europaeus | reverse complement strand
ATGAACCTAAAGGCTGGAATATTGGGGATAAAGATTTGGGGTCTCCATTTTGGAAAAAGCTAATATGTCTATTTTAAGTATATATGCAGGCCCTTGTGCTTCGCACCACCTGCACTCAACCCTCTGCGCTACTGCCCGACTCCCAATTTTAGGTATATTCCAAAGGTCTTAAGACTCTACTAGTTTTTGCCTGAGCCTGACATATAATATGCAGATGACCTAAGCTATTGTCTGGGGGGATGGTGTCATAGTTGTAAAAAGGATTTTTTTCAACTTTTTTTTTTTTCATAAGACATAGACATTGAGAGGGGAAGGGGATATGGAGAAAGGGAGAGAAAGATAGATACCTGCAGACCTGCTTCACCCTTTGCGAAGCAACTCTCCTGCAAGTGAGGAGTCAGGGGCTAAAACCGGGATCCTTGTATATCCGGATCTCTGCCCTTTGCATAACCCCATGTGCCACCCCAGCCCCCAACTATAACATGTTCTAGTATATGCTAGACAAGTGATACATATTGTTTTAGGCAGCGTCCTCTCCCCACTAAGGAATCACCTAAGTAGATGTTACTATACAAAAGGAAATATAGAGGCTAAGAATATGGCTAAGTCTTATGGAAATAGAACACAGTTTCCCTGTTCTGAGGATGTGAACCTAAGTCAGCCTGCTTTTCAGATTTTCACTCTGTTTGCAAGTAGGTAATGGGCTTCAGGCTTAAGGTTTTATTGAGGAATAAATTCCTAGCTTGCATCTGTTAAAAAAAAAAAAAAAGCTTCTGTCTCTATTTAACCCAATTAAAAATAGAGGTTTTTCAGATCTTTAAAATTTTATTTAAGTTTTATTAGTGATTTGACAAAGCTTTAGAAAATTATGAAGGGCTGGGTGGACGTGCGCCTGGTGAGACACACACAGTACTAAGTGCAAGGACCCATGTAAGGATCTGGGTCCCAGCCCCTGGCTCCCCAGCTGCAGGGGGATGCTTCACCAGCAGTGAAATAGGTCTGCAGTTATCTTTCTCTTTCCCTCTCTATCTCCCTTCCCATTTCCTCTCAATTTGCTTTCTGTCCTATCCAATAAAATAGGAAAAATCGCCAGCGGAGGAGTGGATTTGTGGTGCTGGCACTGAGCCCCAGCACATCCCTCGAGGCATTAAAAAAAAAAAAAGGAAAGAAAATTTTGACATTCCAAGATTATAATTTATTTTCCTCCATGTATTTCTATTTGTGTCTGTTCAGGGATTCTCTTTGTCATTTCCTGTAGAGATAGTTGCACCGGTGTTCCTTTCTACCAGCACTGTGCCAAAGTGTCCCCCTTTGTCTTCACATATCCCTCACATTGTGTCATTCCCTGTCTTGTTGAGGAAGACCCTTTCGTTCAGATGTAAGCATGGTGTCTGAGGGTCTTTCTAGAGCTGTTTTGCCCACATTTTTGCTGAGTTTGTTATTTTCTTATCGTGTGGAATCATTTCTCTAGAGTGCTCTATGTGTCTCCCTCTCAGATGTGTGTTGTGAAGAAAATCTCCCAACTGCTGAACTGCCTGACCATCCTTATGATTTCTGTCATGTGTAGAAATGTTGTCATGTGCAATCCAATTTGTTTATTCTTTTGTAGTTTCCCTTACCCATAGGGGGGCTGGTTTTCAAATATGTCTTAATATCAAGGTCTTGAAGTGTCTCCCTTCTGTTTTATTCCATGTGCTTGTACAGCCTCAGGTCTAACAGTCAAGTCTTCGATCCACATTGAATTAATTTTGTTTTTCTGGATTATGCAGTCATCCAGATTCATTTTCTACACATATCAGATTCACTTCTCTGGTATCATTTGTAGAAGAGTTTTTTTTTTCCTGCCAATTTGATGGTTTTTGGATACCTCTGAAACATAGTGGATCTCCACATGTGTGTGGTTTCAATATATCAGCAGATAGGGAAGTAAAACTGAGTTGCCATATCAACAGGTGTTGAAAAAAAATCAGCAGAGTTCAACATCTATTTACAGTAAGAACTTTTTAGACACTTGAAATAGAAGGAACACTCCTCTGAGCAATAAAGACCACATATGACAAACCCACAACTAACCATGCTCAGTGGGGAGAGTTGGGTGCTTCTGGGCCTAGACAGGGATATTCACTCTCCCCAGAATCACTTGATGGGTAGCATCTAGCCTCTTCAACAAATACTGAGCAAACTGGAAGCGCCATTAGATCACAACTTAGTACCATACACTAAAATCAGTTCAAATCAGATAGAATGTTTAAATATCACACCTGAAAATATAAAATGTGTACAGGTAAACATGTATGAAATACTTCAGAATCTAGCATCAAAGGCTTATTTGGAACTTCAGCCACTTAGGCAGGAAAAAAATAAAGAAAAAAATAATAAAATGGGACTATATTAGATTAAAAATCTTCTTTACATATAAAGAACTTTCAGCAAAAAAAAAGACAATCAAGAAAGTGACAGAATATATTTTCACGTCACAATCTGAAAAGAGATTGTTGCAAAAAGTTGTAAAGAAATTAAACAGTTTAGCAACAAGAAAAGCAAATAGCCCAGAAAAAAAAGTGGATAAAACATCTGGATAGACATTCCTTCAAGGAAAATTTTGTCTAATGTTAAATCAAATCCATTGCAAGTCTCCCTATATTTAGTGCTGAAACTTTCAAGCTCTTTCTATGTCTATGGCACTGAGAAAAATTTGAAGAATTAATTTCCCAATAAAAGTCCACATACAATTAAGTTATAGGGGAAGTAGCCTCCAAGAGTACTTCAGTGAGTTCTGCAGGGTATAAACCCTTATTGGTTGGTGCGGTGAGTAAAAGAGTTACTGACACACTTTCATGACAGGGACAGCTTTCTCTCAAACGTTGGTTAAAGTATGAGACGGGAAAATAGATTGAATATCTTAAATTTCTGATGCATAGACCCCAGTTCTGAGTATATATTCCTTTAATCTACGCTTAACTTAAGGCTTTAAGTTGGTAGCCTGACTGAATTTTAACTGTGGGCTTAAATTGTTAATATATTTCTAATAATTACCCTTTTTTTTTAAATACTACATCACCTATAATCTTAGACCAGAGAGGCCAGAGTAAATAATTGTGTCACTATATTAGCTAAAGCTATATGTAAATATCATTAAATGACATAAATCATGGTGAGGTCTTGTATGGTACTGAAAATCTTTACAATGAGATTTTCAAAGTCAACCAAATTTACAAATAACTGTGTTATAATAACTATCTAAGCCAGGAACCTTTCCCATTCTCTACAAAACCCATATTTCTCCCAGTCCTGGGACCTCTGGGGTGGGGCTCCTTGTCCTGCAGGCTTCTCTCAACCCACACCAATTGATACTGCATCTGCTGATCTCAACCTAGTCAATGCAGCCAGTACCACCTCTACATGTTTCACTTTGAACTGTGTCCACAGACAACAGGCCTGTGATGTCAACCCTTTTGCTCCAGTAGTCTTGTAAGACCATTCCTAGCTCACTAGAACTGTCGGGCTCTCCTGAGGGTGTTTCTTACTGGGCACGTGCTCTCTGGGTTGGAGAGAACTCGGCCGGAGCCAAACTAGGCTGCCACTTACTCAGCGACATGGGAGAGAGACCAGGACCTCTCGTGGCTGAGCAGGAACTCAATGCAATGCTGCCTTTATTGATCTGCCTTTATATCTTCTGAAGCAGAAGTGGCAGGTCGGAAGCAATGGAGCAGTGGGTAGCTGGCGTAATGCCTAACATAGGATTTCTTAATTCCATTTCCTAACCCAGTCCCAACACCTAGATATGAACTGGGACCCAAGAGACAGAACACACATACACATGTGTACATTAGGGGAAAATATATACCTTAAAGCAAAAGTATGTGACAGTTTTCAGTAACCTAATAAGTGCAGCAAGCAAGTAGCAAGACCTAAAAAAAGACACCTTAAAGTACTCAAATAATTTTTACTTAGACCTCAATACCTTCCTCACCTATTTCCTATTTCACTTCCTTCAAGCATTCCAAGCTTAACCTTGTCAGACAAAGCAAGGACTACCAAATGTGGATAAGGGCAAGAGACCAGCAGACTTTAATGATGGCTTGTTTGCTTGCTACTGGGACACTTCATCTTCTGGGGCCCTAGCCAAGGAATCCTGGGATTCCTACACAGATTTGATGGGCCTAGACCTCTAACAGATCCCTCTCTCCACTGTCACTAACCTTGCTCTCAATGTGGATCAACAAATGTAGAGACTGCTCCATTCTTGTAAGGGAATTTGGGCCAAAATCCTTTACCACTAGAGGAAGATGAGTCCAGCAATGAATGTAGCCTAGAACATCCCTAGCCGTGACCACAGAATGTGAGCTCAGACCTACAGGGTTGCAGAGGTTACACAGGCTCCAGTGCTGAATATGGGTCCCAGGTCAGATCGATGGAATTTAGAGTTAACAGTATTTATATACTTTTCCCATATTTGGAGCTAATCTCTTCCCTTACCCAGCTTTCTAGTTCTATTTCCAACTCTGACGTCATCTCCTTGGATAATACCTTTGGCTCACCTGCATGTTAGCTATTAGGCTCAGGCAAAAATTAGTAAGGTCATGGGCTCCTTGGAATATACCTAACATAGACCTACTAGCTTTTTCCACAATGGAAACCTCAAATCTCATCTGCTACATTCTTGCCTTTAGGTTCCAGATTATTAAACAATTTGTTCTTCTTTATATCTTAATGCTTTTTCAGATACCAAGTTGTAGATGCTACAGTGGTGCCAACCTAACTTCCCCAGGCAGATCACCTCATCAATGTACCCTAGAACCCCATCTCCCTAGAGTCTGCCCCACTAGCAAAAAATAGAAATAAGCTGGGGGTATGGATCCACCTGCCAATGCCCATGTCCAGCAGAGAAGCAATCACAAAAGTCAGAACTCCCACCTTCTGCTCTCCATAAAGATCCTGGGTCTATTTTCCCAGAGGGATAAAGAATAGGGCAGCTTCCAGGGGAGGGAATGGGATATGGAACTTTAGTGGTGGGAAATGTGGGTAATTTTACCCCTCTTATCCTATTGTTTTGTCCATATTTTTTTATTTTAAAAATAAAAAGATCAATATAGAGAAATATAAAAAAAAAATTTTGCAGGAAGTACCAATGTTATAGCTTTTTCTTGTTTATCAGAGAATTTGGGGGGGGGAAGAAGAGAAACACTTGATAGTAGAGCCAGGGAAATTGTTCAGCAGTAGAACACTGAGTTGACAAGAGTTAGGTTCCGGGAATCAATCTCACACTCTCTAGTGTGATACTGTGAACCCAGGTTCAAGCCTGGGTCCAGGATTGCCAAACCAGAATGGAGAAAGTAAAAGCTAGCTATATTTTAAACTCTACTACATTTTGTTATTAAATTATCTTCCTTAAAAAAACATTTTATTTATTTATTTCCTTTTGTTCCTAGTTGTTGTACTTATTGATGTTGCTGTTGTTGGATAGGACAGAGAGAAATGGAGAGAGGAGGGGAAGACAGAGAGGGAGAGAAAGACAGACACCTGCAGACCTGCTTCACTGCCTGTGAAGCGACTCCCACCGGGATCCTTATGCCTGCTGGTCCTTGTGCTTCATGCCATGTGCGCTTAACCGGATGCGCTACCACCCAACTCCCCTAAATGATCTTCTTAAACCTCTCACATTGCTTGTAAATCATTTCATCTTAGAGAAATATCAGGTTTTTGTTCAACTCTCTGTTCTTGGACATTCAGTTTGCACCAACTTTATACTACTTACGGAAGGACTCAAACAACTGAACACCTTATATTTTTGGGACTTTGTCTGCTAGTTCCCTTGAATAAGCATACACCTCTTGGTGCCGCCATTCTAGGCACGTGTATATTTACTTGTTTGTTTAATTCTTGACAATTTTCTTAACAAACAACCTTTTAAAATTAGCGCATTGGATTTCAGCCAATCTCTTTTGACATTAAGTTATCCACACATGATTAGGAACTGTGACAACTGTGATGTTTCTTAGTATGATTATTTCTTTTTTTAATATTTATTTATTTTCTCTTTTGTTGTTCTTGTTTTTCATTGTTGTTGTCGTTATTATTGTTATTGATGTTGTTGTTGTTAGATAGGACAGAGAGAAATGGAGAGAGGAGGGGAAGACACAGAGGGGGAGAGAAAGATAGACACCTGCAGACCTGCTTCACCGCCTGTGAAGTGACGCCCCTGCAGGTGGAGAGCCGGGGCCCGAACCGGGATCCTTGCTGGTCCTTGCGCTTTGCACCAAGTGCGCTTAACCCACTGTGCTACCGCCCAACTCCTGTATGATTATTTCTTACCTCAGCTGGCTTTCTTCGTGGTTTTATCTTACTATATGAACTAAAAAACGTTCAGTGAGGTGAGGATTATAATTTGAGTATGAAGACAAATAATTCACATAAATATGAAAATCAGAGCCAAGCCTGTTACATCCTCCTGCTATAATCTAAGCATTTTCAATTCATTGTCTCCATAACAGATGGCATAGATGTTAGATACTAATTTAGGCTACACCATGGATTTGACATGTTCATGACATACTATGTCTAGCTGCATCCAGTTACAGAAAGCATCACTTAAGAATACTTGAGGGAGTTGGGCAGTTGTGCTGTGGGTTAAGTGCATGTAGCACAAAGCACAAGGACCAGAGTAAGAATCCTGGTTGTAGCCCCTGGCTCCCCACCTGCAGGGAAGTCACATCACAGGCTGTGAAGCAGGTCTTCAGGTGTCTGTCTTTCTCTCCCCCTCTCTGTCTTCCCCTCCTCTCTCCATTTCTCTCTGTTCTAACAACAAAGGCAGACAACAAGAATAACTACAACAATAAACAACAATGACAAGGGCAACAAAAAGGGAATAAATAAATATTTTAAAAAGAATACTTGAAGGTCTGTTTTTAGAAATCACATCTTCAGAATCAACCACCTCATATATAAAATGAGTCACTACACTAAATTGCTGATGTTACCATGATGCCATCCTGACTTCCCAGGACAGACAGCCTCACTCATGTGTCCTGGAAACCCACCTCCCCTGAGCCCTGCCCCACTAGGGAGAGACAGAAACAGGCTGGGGGTGTGAATCCACCTGCCAACACCCATGACCAGTGGAGAAGCAGTTACAGAAGCCAGAACTCCCACCTTCTGCTCCCCATAAAGAATTTTGATTCATACTCACAGTCAGGGGAGAAGTGATATGAATCCCAGCTCCATTAAGACCTGGAAAGAGAGGAGGGAAAGGGGAAGAGATATTTGAATGTAGTAATAGGGTGATGTGTGACTGGGAGGGGAAGAGATGACTGGACCTGAAAAAAGAAAAAAAAAAAAAAAAAAGAGGCCATACGAGCAAATGTAGACAGACAGCTGTAGAGATGATAATCACCCATGTCTGCAACCTTGAGTGAACTGCTGTGGCTTGCAAAGGAGGGATTGGGGATTAAGAGGTCTGGTGGTGGAAACAGTGTGGAATTATACCCCTGTTGACGTGTAGTTTTGTAAATCCACAATAAATGATGAATAAAATAAAAAGAAAAAATGAATTCCCCCATCTAAGTGAATCTTTAAATGTGCCCTTATCCCCAGCTTCAAACTTTTTTTTTTTTTTTGCAGAACATGATCTTGAAAGACGTATATCAGAAAAGAAAAAAAAAAAAAAAAAAAAAAACGAAACACCTCCCTCTCCTAGCAAAGGGCTAGCTGTCAGGTAAGTTCATGGCTTCATTTTGGAAGGCTGCCTTGTCCATTTGGGAGTCTACACTCACAAGCTTGTGTCTTCTTTATTCTTTTCCCTTCAGTTCTTCTCTTCTACTTGCATCCAATATCCCTCAGCCCAGGACACACACATGAGGAGAGCCAGGTCTGAACCCAGGACTGGGCCTCAATAGGTGTTGAGAGGAAATTTCTCTAAGTGGAATAATAAATGGACAAAGGCAGTTGGTGTAAATTCCTTTGATGCAAAGTACTGACGTATCTATAAGATCCTTCTAAGTGCTACTACCTTGAAAAATGTTGATAGAGAGCAGATCATTGCCGTTTCATAGCAGATAATAATCTTAGCTAATACAAGTTTGAATGAGTGCATTTCTTTGTACTTGTAGGATATTTTAAAAATAATTTTTAATATTTATTTATTTATCCCTTTTGTTGTCCTTGTTTTATTGTTGTAGTTATTGATGTTGTGGATGTCACTGTTGGCTAGGGCAGAGAGAAATGGAGAGAGGAGGGGAAGACAGAGAGGGGGAGAGAAAGACAGACACCTGCAGACCTGCTTCACTGCTTGTGTAGCGACTCCCCCTGTAGGTGGGGTGATGGGGGCTCGGTCCTTGTGCTTTGCGCCACCTGCGCTTAACCCACTGCCGCTACAGCCCGACTCCCACTTGCAGGATATTTTAACCTAAGGTGTTGAGACTGTTCTACGATTTTCTTATTTATTTATTTATTTATCTATTTATTTATTTAGAATTTGTTCAGTATAGTAGTCACCAGGAAAGACTTGAAAGGGCAGCAGATAATTGTTATTAGTTTTATGTTTCCTAGATATGTTCTCAGGTATAAAATAAATAGACCTGTCACTTCAACACACACAGCTGATATATAGAGCTGTAATACAATTTAAGTTTAAAGTGTCTAATGTAATATAGCTTCATACAAATACATAATTCCAAGGGCTGGGGCATCCTAATGACCTTTGGAGGTACTGACTACTTTCAAAAATTCACCTATTAGGAAAAAAAAAATTCCAGAATTTTGATGTTACTTGACAAAGTTTCATGTGGTGGTTGATCAAACAGTTCTTGCAATGTAGACTCTAAAACTACAGAGTAACTTAACATGGTTAATTTATTTACTTCAATCAAAAAAAAAGTATCAAATTGAAGACGAAATGTGAAAATTGAGCACTCAGATCAAAGCAGACATTCACGATATTAACAAAATATACCATCTTCTATTGCACTAAATATTTTGCTTAAAAATACTTATTCAGGGAGCCGGGCGGTGGCGCAGCAGGTTAAGCGCATGTGGCACAAAGCGCAAGAAGCGACGATCAGGTAAGGATCCCGGTTTGAGCCCCCGGCTCCCCAGCTGCAGGGGAGTCGCGTCACAGGCGGTGAAACAGGTCTGCAGGTGTCTGTCTTTCTCTCCCCCCTCTGTCTTCCCCTCCTCTCTCCATTTCTCTCTGTCCTATCTAACAAGGACAACAGCAATAACAACAATAATAACAACAACAATGATAAACAACTAGGGCAACAAAAGGGAAAAATAAACAAATTTAAAAAATTATTTTAAATACTTACTCAATTTAAACGTGCTGTTTTTGAGCATAAATGGGTCACAGTGTTAGTTGTATTGGCACAAGTTTCATTGAACAAGAAATTGAGCCTTCTTTGCTGTTTTTCAATGTGGTGAGAATACAAGGCTTTATAAAGCCAAAGGAGTCACTTCCCACACCGAATGTCTACACTCCTTTCCCCAGATCTGATAAATAGATTCAGTACCTAGGCGGGAAAGTCATTATAGTGAAAGAAACAAGACAGACCTCTCATTTTTAGAAACCAGCCTACACCAAATGATTGAACTCCTATCCTCACTCATCACATTGCTTTAAGTATTATTAACATTTATTATTATTATTATTATTATTATTATTATTATTATTATTGTTATTTTGCTTCCAAGGTTATCACTGGGGCTCAGTGCCTGCACCATGAATCCACTGCTCCTGGAGGATATCCCCCCCCCTTTTGTTGTCCTTGTTGTTGTAGCCTTGGATAGGACAGAGAGAAATGGAGAGAGGAGGGGAAGACAGAGAGGGGGAGAAAGAGACAGACACCTGCAGACCTGCTTCACCACCTGTGAAGTGACTCCCCTGCAGGTGGGGAGCCAGGCTCGAACCAGGGTCCTTATGCCGGTCCTTGCGCTTTGCTCCACCTGCGCTTAACCAGCTGCGCTACCACCCAACCCCCGGCAGCCATCCATTTTTTTCATTTCTTCTTCTTCTTCTTCTTCTTCTTCTTCTTCTTCTTCTTCTTCTTCTTCTTCTTCTTCTTCTTCTTCTTCTCCTTCTCCTTCTCCTTCTCCTTCTCCTTCTCCTTCTCCTTCTCCTTCTCCTTCTCCTTCTCTTTCTCCTCCTCCTCCTCCTCCTCCTTCTCCTCCCTCTCCTTCTCCTCCTTCTCCTTCTTCCTCTTCCTCTTCCTCATCTTTTTCTTTCTTCTCCTTCTTCCTCAGCCTCCTCCTCCTTCTTTTTCTTCCTCCTCCTCCTTCTTTTTTTTTTTTTTTTTGCCTACAGGTTTATCTCTGAGGCTTGGTGCAATCACTACGAATCCACTGCTCATGTGTCTTTTTTTTTCTTTCTGATTTTTTTGGATAAGACAGAGAAAATTGAGAGGAGAAGGGAGAAAGAGAGAGAGACTTTCAGGCCTACATCACTGCTTCTCAAGTGACTCCCTTGCATGTGGTGAGCCAAGGGCTCAAACCGGCATCCTGTGCAAGTCCTCAGCTTCATACTATGTGAGCTTAACCCACTGTGCCATCCACCCACCCCCCATTTTTTCCCATTTTATTGGGTAGGACAGAGAGAATACAGCCCCAAGTATCAGCATCCAGACTTCCACATTAGAAAAACAGGACACGGGGACTCTGGCTTTAGCACATAGGATCCCGCTTCCAGCCCCTGGCTCCCTACCTGCAGGGGTGTCGCTTCACAATTGGTGAAGCAGGTCTGCAGGTGACTATCTTTCTGTCCCCCTCTCTGTCTTCCCCTCCTCTCTCCATTTCTCTCTATTCTATCTAACAACGACGACATCAGTAACAACAACAACAAAACTAAAGCAACAATAAAAAAGGGCAACAAAGTGGGAAAATAAATAAATATAAAAAAAATTTTAAAGAAAAAGAAAACCAGAACACAGTAGGGGTAATTTAGCTCACATAGCACACATGTGCATATAGATAGATAAATATACCATTTATTTTTTCTTTTTGTTGGGTCCCAGAGAAATAACCTTCTCCTGTTTGAATGTACTGCAAGTCACATTCCAGGTGATGCCTCCTCCATCTGTAATAACCTAGCTTCTTATGAATCTCCTCATGAGAAATGAACCAACCTTTTCAATGCAGGCTGAGTACAGTTTTCACAAAAGCTCAGTTCTTAGGCAATTTCCTGAGTGTAAGTGTGCCTTGTCTGTGACAATGGATGTGCCACGTGCTTTCTTGCTGATATCAATACACAGACGTGCACAGCTGTCTCTCCTATAATGTGCTCATGCAACTGCTCCCATTCACTTATTTCAAAATTTATGAGATATTATTATTCACAAGGGGCTGGGTGGTGGCACACCAGCTTGAATGCTTGACTTCACTTGTTACAGTGTGCAAGGACCTGGGTTTGAGTCCCCAGTCTCCACTTGCAGGGAGAAAGCTTCAGGAGTAGTGAAGCAGGGCTGCAGGTGTCTTTCTGCCTCTCTATCTCCCCCTCCCTCTCAATATCTGGCTGTCTCTGTAAGATGAAGATGACCAAAAATTAAAACCATTTATTTTCAATCATTTGATATGAGACAAAACTGTAGAGAAAAACATATCCACATTTTTATCTACCATAATTACTGGATGAGGGTAGGTCGTTAGAGTTTGGGGCTCCAGCAGACCGGGCTAGCTTTGTGGTGGTAGACAGAGACTCAGGGACACACAGCTGGGCAGAGAAGCTGTATTTCTTTATTCGCGAACAACGATTCAAAAACTAACCCAAACCAATCACCACACAGATCTGTCCTGCATCCTTCTCCTCTGGGGGCTGCGGCAGGGACTCTGGAAGTCCATAGGGGCCAGGGGGCGGGGAGAACGGGGCACGTGAAACTAGCAGGGCCAAACCACAATCTCCCAGAGGCAGGAGGATGAGACCAAACCAATGTGAAGCATACAACAATTCCCCCTTTTCTTTTTAACTAATTGAGCGTAGTATCAGGAGTGTGGGGTGAACAGAAACCTATATCGTACAGGCATTTTTAAAAAAGAAACAGGCACAAACATGGAGGAACATGTAAGTGAGCAACAAGAACCAGTGTGCTGCCAAGGGAAGGCCTGAGGGGGCCATGTTTTGCCTCGGGGGGGGGCGTTACTTGCCTCGACGGGCATTTTCTAGCCTGGGGGGAGGGTAAGGTCTAGAGTCTCATGGCAGCTGGCTGCAGTCAGTCTTTGAGAAACCCAGCAGCATAAAGGGAAGCTTCTAGTTTTGTGTAAAGTGTCCAAGAGGTGTACCAGTGAGTCCGATAGAAGTGCGAGTCCAAAGCAGATGTCCGCTGAAGAATGCCAGGGGGTGGAACGATGTATGAGGAAGATCAGCTGCTGGAATTCTGCTTTTCTGTAGAGAACTCGACAGCTGCAATTTACTTACTATGAAACAAAACTTGTAGCAGGTTAGAAGTTTATCACAATTGATAACTCTATTACAATTGGAAGTCTTTTTTTAGTATGATTTTAAGGTTTTTTAAAGCTTAAACAATAGAATGTGGATAGGTAAGCATAAGAACCATGGAAAGAAAAAAGTGTCATGCATGAGAATCATTAGCATAACCATAGAGCAATCTAAGGTTTCTAATTGAGAAGGAATTTGAGCGTTTTACATATCAACAACGTCTTTTTAACCTTTTGTTACACCCATTCAAGATGGAGACACACCCTAGGTGTGTGTAGGTTTCTTTTTAGACCAACTTAGTTAAAATATATTGATTTTTAACTAATTTTTACCTTAGACTTTAAATGTAAGTTAATTTTATCTTTATGAGAATTACGTTGAAAACCTTTTTTATTTAACTCTGTCTGATAATAATATAGCCTTAAAGTTACATTTTTAACCTTAAAGTTAATGTTTACCAAACTTTAAACACACACATAAACATGGTCTTTAATACACAGGGAGAGAAACCTTTGTTACAAAGACATGTCATTTTAAACATGAATTTAGATCTGTACTGTCTTAGCCATTTGGGGAGTGGTGTCCAGCGGTGGCTTCTTGGGAAGCTTCACTTCTAGGAATTGCAGGTTGCGATCTCTGCAGGGATCTCTGCGTATTTTAGCTCTTCTGCCATCAGAGCCGAGTTGGGGATCTCGGCCAGGGGGCCCAGTTTCGGCAGGGAGCCCACAGTCTCCGGGTGGTCCGGGATCCGTCCAGACTTCATAGCAGGAGGGTGGGCAGGCCAGCCATGCAGAAGGCATGGGCCAAGGTGCCCTCAGGTGGCAGCCAGGATGGGCTGCAGTCCTGCCCGCCATGCATGCTGCCCTGCTCTCGGAGGCCGAGCAGCGTGGAGGGAAGCCACGCCCAATGCCCTGCTCCATGTGGTGGCTATCTGGCTCCTGCGGGCTGGCATTGGGTGGAAACCACAGAGTGGTCCAGAGATAAATGTTCCAGAAACAGTGAAACAGTCTCGTGAAGAAAGGGTAGAGGCTTTTGGAAACCTCTTCACAATCAGAAAAGAAGGCCATTGTAGATAGGCAGGCAAAGTCTTCACTTATCTGGGGGGATGTGCAAGTCAGGTCCACGTGGGCACCATTTGTCACTAAAGTTCGGGGCTCTAGCAGGCTGGCGGTAGACAGAGCCTGCATCTATCGCTGTGATAGCATGTGAGAGACATAGAAAACCAGCGAGGGAGAGGAAGCAGGGAGACACCTACAAAGCAGCTCCTTTGCTTCTGAAGTGTGTCTTCCACAGGTGGGCTCTGTGCCTTGAGCCTGGGTCCATGCCCACGATACCATGTGTGCTCCACTGTTAAGCCCCAAGTGTAATGTTGAGCGCCAAGATGGCATTACACACACCATCTGGTCTTGATGTCTTTCTACCTATTGTTCCATGACACAAGTTCCTATAGATTTACAGCTTCATTAACATTATTTGTGTGTCAAAATTCAAAAGTAACATTTGTCATGATGTTAATGATTTCCCTCTTGGATTTTTTTTCTTTTTGCCAAGCTAGGTCCTCACACATGTAAGCTATCACCATTCCCAGGACTGACTCACTCTCTCTCTCTCTCTCTCTTTCTCTCTTTCATGTAGGGAAACAAAGAGAAACAGGGAGGTAGTCTTGGGGGTGGCACAGTGGATAAAGCACTGGACTCTCAAGCATGAGGTACTGAGTTCGGTCCCCGGCAGCACACGTGCCAGAAAGATATCTGGTTCTTTCTCTCTCCTCTTAGCTTTCTCATTAATAAACAAATAAAATGTTTTTAAAATATCAAAATTAAAAATGAGAGAGAGAGAGAGAGAAACAGGGAGAAGGAAAGACACCACAGGGGGTGTGAGAATGAGTCCCCCTGACTTGGAACTCCCCGGCGGGATTAGCATGCACGTCTGTGCATGGGGAGGCATTCATCCCATCTGCTGAGTGGCCTCTTAGCTCCATGACCTTCCCTCTATGAAGAACACATGACTGTGTTCATTCAATTTTAACTTATTTCTCTATAGCCAAATTACTTCTCAAAGTAATTTGATTTTTCTCTGTCTAAATCTGAGTTCATCAGACGCTTCCAGAAAAATCAATCATGTTTCCCCTACACTTCTGCACTGGCAAGGTTAATGCCTTTGTTTTCTCGGTTGGCCTGGCTCTGAAATGCCCAGTCAGCCTGACTCCATCCTCCTCGCTAATTCCTATCTAATCAGACTACAAGGCCACTCAGCCCTGCTTCCAGAGAATGTGACATTGCATTTGAATCTCCCCTCCTCGTTTCAGAGCAAACACCAAAAACATCCAGTTACTTTACCTCACACTTTTTTTTTTCTCACTTATAATCCAGAGTCAGGGTTCAAATAACTTTGAATTTGTATATAATACACTCTGGATGAACATTGCAAACAAGAATGTTGTATAAGTAAATAATTTAAAATTGTAAATGTTAAACTTGAATTGTGTCCCAGTAGTCCACTAAGGCTTTGAGGCATCCAAAATGATGACTTCATACAGTGGACAGCAGTCATGAGATCTGCTGTGGAGGGGGCTCTCTGAATTCTTGTGCCTGCTTTTGTCAGGATACTTTCTTCCTCTGCCTTTTTAAAAAATTGTTTAATCTTTATTTATTTGATTGATAGAGATAGTCAGAAATTGAGAGGGAAGGGGGTGATAGAGAGGGAGAGAGACAGAGAGACACCCACAGCCCTGCTTCACCACTTCTGAAGCTTTCCCCTTACAGGTGGAGACCAGGGGCTCAAACCTGGGTCCTTGTGCACTGTAACATGTGCGCTCAACCAGATGCACCACCACCTGGCCCCTCTCTTCTGCCTTTCATCTCACAGAGAAGGACTTATTAAGCCCTCATGGTTTCTCCACTGCCTACAGCACTCTGGTCTTAGATCTAGCCTGTCTGCCCACCAGGCAAGCCTTCTGCCCCAGAACCTCACTCAAATGGTGGCTTGCTGAGTAAGATCCTGAAGCAAGGAGCTTAGGAGGTGACCTCCAGTCAAGTTCTCATCCCAGGGCCAACGAATGGCCTCAGTGGGGACGGTTCAGAAAGTCAAGAGGTTCAAAACAAAAGTACATGTTTTCTGGTTTTTTGTCAAAGTGTTTCAAGCATTGAATCATCTTGATTTTATTCTCTGGCTTCATACTAAGGTTCCAGCATCCAGCAAGGTGTTTGTGTATGAGAGAGAGAGAGAGAGTACATATGTGTGAGTGTGTGCACATATGAGCTTGAGTTTGTGTGTGAATGTGTATGCATATATGTGCATGTGTGTGCCTCTATGAGTGTACGTGAGTGTTCATGTGTGTGTCAGAGTGAGTGTGTATGCACATATATGAGAGTGTGTGTGTGTGTGTGTGTGTGTGTGTGTGCATACTGACAGGCTGTCTCTCACTCATGCATAGGAAAGAAACACTGTTATCTTTGATTTTAAGAATGTGACTTAAAGTCTTAAATTCTTTCTATTGTCCATAATTCTTCAAAATAATTTTCCTGTATGATTTCTTTATATTAAATGGATATTGACTTGTAACATTATATAGGATTCAAGTTTATTGTCTTACAAATCCAAAACTGTGTATATTACAATATATCTTCCACCAGAAGTCTAGCTTTTTTTTTTCCTTTTCTTTTGTGCTTTCTTGGAGCAGCTAGTAGATTTTGTTTGTTTGTTTGTTTGTTTGTTTTTGAGTTGGGGGATTAATGGTTTACAGGCAACAGTAAGTACAGTTGTCTATACTTAGGTAAACTTTCTCAGTTTTCTGCAAAACACTCACCCCAGACTATTCCCTCCTCCTCCATCAGCACCAGGACCTGGAAGCCCCCCCCGCCCCCGACCAGCCCTGGGGTCTTTTACCTTGGCACAGGACACCAAACCCAGTCCAAGTTCTGCTTTGTGTTTCCCCTTCTGTTCTTTTTTCTCAACTTCTGTCCATGAGCGTGGTGATCCTTCCTATCTTAAAGAAAGTAAAAATTACCCTTGTCCTCCTTTGGACCTCTCTCCTCTGCTTCTAGCCAGACAATGAAAACAAACCAAGAGACAAAAACTGCAGGCAGAGAAGCTTATACAGCTACAGTGAGATGATATAGATGGCCTCCTTACTAAAAATCAGATATGACCTAGAGCAAAACAATGCAGGTAGTAATGTCTCACACACTGATAAAAGGATAGCATTGAGTGGCACGTTCAGAATTCTTTCTACCATGATATCAGGTCCGAGAACAGTTCAGACAGAAGCATTGCAAGGCAATACTTGAATCCCAGGAAAGTAAAATGTGCTTTGATGCTTGAAACTTAACTAGCCTACGTGACTTTATATCAAAGTGGAAATGTAATATCAATGCAGAAAATGTATTTTTTCATATGAGGAAGTATAAAGGTGACAAAAATATGCAATGACAAAATTTCCCTTAATAGTAGAATGTGCTAAAGGTGCTATGTTTATATGATTAAAGGCTGCACATCATGACAGCATGAGTGTACAGCCTGTGTTTATTTATGTATTTGTTTATTTATTCCCTTTTGTTGCCTTAGTTGTTTTTTATTGATGTTGTTGTTGTTGGATAGGACAGACAGAAATGGAGAGAGGAGGGGAAAACAGAGAGAGGGAGAGTAAGATAGACACCTGCAGACCTGCTTCACCAATTGTGAAGCAACTCCCCTGCAGGTGGGGAGCCTGTGGCTCGAACCTGTTTTTCTGCTCTTTATACCACGTGCACTTAACCCGCTGTGCTGCTGCTGGACTCCCACAGCCTGCGCTTTAAGTGGATGAATCCGTACAGTAAATATTCAGGGACAAAAAGTAGAAGATGTGTATGATTTATTTATATTAAGGTCATATACAAATAAAGCCAAATAGTATATGATTTAGAGATGTTAGTGTATAGCACAATTATTGAAAATTTAGTGGGATAATGAATACAATGGCCTGTTCAATGGTTCATTTTTTAAGAGAAAGAAAAAACATGAAACACAGGATTATGAGTAATAGCAGCAGATTTATTTAATTTAATTAGTCAAATTTTACATTAGAGAGAGAGGGGGAGAGAGGAGAATACAACTCACAGAAGGCATATGGAGTTTGTGTGAATTTAAGCTGTTGACAGCTTAACCTGAACCTCACCTCCCCAGAGCCCTGCCCCATTAGGGAAAAAGAGAAATAGGCTGGGGGTGTGGACCCACCTGCTAACACCCATGTCCAGTGGAGAAGCAGTTACAGAAGCCAGAACTCCCACCTTCTACTCCCCATGAAGATCTTTGGTCCGGAGTCGGGCGGTAGCACAGCAGGTTAAGTGCATGTGATGTGTGCGAAGTGCAAGGACTGACTAAGGATCCCCGTTAGAGCCCCCAGCGCCCTACCTGCAGGGGAGTCACTTCACCGGCGGAGAGGCAGGTCTGCAGGTGTCTGTCTTTCTCTCCCCCTCTCTGTCTTCCCTTCCTCTCTCCATTTCTCTCTGTCCTATCCAACAACAATGGCATCAATAACAACAATAGTAATAACTACAATAAAAATAAGGGCAACAAATGGGAAAATAAATAAATATTTTTTTAAAAATGTCTTTGGTTCATGCTCCCAGAGGGATAAAGAATAGGAAAGCTTCCAGTGGAGGGGATGGGATACAGAATTCTGGTGGTGGGAACTGTGTGGAATTGTACCCCTCTTATACCACAATTTTGTCAATCTTTATTAAATCACTAATAAAAATTATTTTAAAAAGATTGAACCCTAAAAATACTTCCCCCAAGTTCTAATTAAATTTTCATGGCAAATGATTTTACTATTTCCATGAATTTTTCTTGAAACATACTAGTAACCAATAAAATAATATTTCCTGTGTGCCTCTGCTCAGTATCTATATAGGAAATCAGGCATCTGTGGTTAAAATGCTACACTAGGTAGGGAGATAAATAAAAAGCATTTGAAATCCAAAGGAAGCTTTTTAGTAGGAACAGCTCTACTTGCAATGATGAGATTGAGTACTCAGCTGAATAGATCAATTAAATGATCCCCCAGATAAGAAGTTGTCAAGTACTTTGTATGGTCAGCAAAGACAGAAGGGTCACTGATAGAAACATGGCAATATTTCTCTTCTCTGGAGAATCTCATTCTTGGGTAGATGTGTGACATTAAACAAATGTTATGATGCTCCATTAAGGTAACTGCTGTTTCAGTTACTAGTACTGTTCTAGGTCTGGTTGTTTTACGCTCAAATAATCTTAAGCACTTCAGATGTGTGTCATTTGAAAATACGGTAAGCACATTTCAGTGGTTGTATCCAACTTAGTCATCCGAATGGCAAAAGTGATAGATGTGTAGAGGCCTTTTGCTCATGTTGTGAGAACAAGCACATTAATTTAAAACACTGGGCCCATAAATGTGTACATATGTACCAGATATCTAGACATCTACACCACTGTCCAGACCCTGTGTCTCCCAGAAGGATATGGAGACTTGCTGTGCTTCTGCTAATACACAAATCGTGTCTCCTTAGGACACATGCCTTTAACAGTTATGTGCAATTAATGGGTAGATAGCATATTGGTTCTGCAAAGAGACTGTCATGCCTGAGGTTCCAAAGTTCCGGGTTCAATCACCAGCACCACCATAAACTAGAGCTGATCAATGCTCTGGTTAAAAATAAAAAAGAGACAGGTGGATAGGTGGATGTTGGCACTTCTGGACTTCTGATGGAGTGCACATGCTGCTTCGTGCAAAGACCTGGATTCAAGCCCCTTCTCCCTATCTTCAGTGGGGGAAGGCTTCACAAGTGGTGAGACAGGGCTGCAGGTGTCTCTCCCTCTCTCTCCCTCTCTGTCTCCCCTTTCCCTCTCATTTTCTGGCTGGCTCTATCCAACTAATAAATAAAGATAATAAAAATATTAAAAAGTAAAAATAAAATTAGATTCAATTAACATGCATGTAAAAGACAAAAGATAATTGCGGTGAGTGAAGGGGACCCAAAGCACCTGAAATTGGGTAACAGACAAAACCAGTGGACACTTCCTCAGAGAGAACGGAGCCACATAGTGCGGCGTTGGCCTAACACCTGACATACAGTCCATGATGCAGAATAGAGTCTAGAGATAAGTCCAAGTGTCCTTGGTCCAGTGATATATGACAAAGGGGCCAAGAACACACAACGTGGAAGGAGAGTTTGCGGCACACACGGTGCTGGGGAGAGTGAGAAGTTGTGTTCACAAGGGTAAAATCTACTGGACTTGAACTCCTTCGACAAGTCTTCCTCAAAACGGATTAGACTTCAAGTGTAAGATCTGAAACCATAAAACCCTAGAAGGAAACATGCCAAATAAATTCCTTCCCATCAATTACAAAAATAATGTATATACTTGCTTGACTCCAAAAGTAAAGGCCACAATAGCAAAAATAAACAAGTGAAAATATTTTGAAGTATGAAAGGCTCGCACATCAAAGGAAAGAATCAAGAAACTGATAAAGCAACATAGTAAATGAAATAAGGCATCTCTGTACCATATGTTATACCCTATATTGAGTAAGGGATGTGCTTTTCAAATATATAAGGACCCACAAATATAATAGCAGAAAAACAGATAACCCAATTAAAAGTTGGTGGATGATATCAGTAGACATACAGATGGCTAACATATTTGAAAATAATCACCATCACTGATTATGAAGGCAATGGGAATCAAAGCTCTGAAGACTACCCTTCATCCTTGTTAGAATGACTATGAGTAGGGGGCTGGGTGGTGGTGCACCTGGTTGAGTGCACATGTTGCCATGAGTAAGGGCCCAGGATCGGGGCCCTGGTCCCCACATGCAAGGGGAAAGTTTTACAAGTGGTGAAACAGTGTTATAGGTGTTTCTCTGTCTCTCCCTTTCTCTCACCTCCTTCCCTCTCGATTTCTAGCTGTCTCTGTTCATGAAAGACAAGAGAGAGAGAGAGAGAGAGAGAGAGAGAGAGATTGACTGTCAGTAAGTGTTGCTAAGAACCTTAGAAATAATGGTGCTACGTGCAGTGTATGTGTATAGCATGACAGTGCTGAAATCTCACACTTTTAAACAAGGAATGGATGAATTTGTACATGTATATACATAAGTAAATGAAATATAAAAACTGGTGGATATGAAGAAATACATTATACATTATTGATGAAAATGTAAACTTATGCAGTCACTGTGACAGACATCATAGAGATAACATTTAGGGGGCCAAGTGGTGGCATACCTCAATGCCCAAGGACCCAGTATCAAGCTGCCATTTCCTACCTGCTGGGAGGAAAGCTTGGTGAGGAGTGAAGCAGAGCTGCAGGTGTCTCCCTGTCTCTCTCCCTATCTACCCTTTTTCTTTCAATTTCTGGCTGTCTCTATCCAATAAATAAATAAATAAAGATGATATAAAAGAGGTAATATTAAGTGCAAGCTCATTTATATAACTTTCCACTTCCTGGCTAGGTAAATAATAACTTGAGCAAGTAGCAGTGGCTATGTAGACACATGGAATCTCAAGCACCACAAGCAACATGCTCTAGTCGTAGCATGGCAGAGTTGGATAGCGACAGCATAGGAAACTGAAAAATAAACTCAACGTGTCATTTTAAAGATCGTATATTGGACAAGGCAAGTTTTGAAGTTTTTGATATTTTCAGTGCTATAATAACCATTATAAATTCACTCAAGCCAAGTTGTGGATGGTAGATTGGGTGTCTCCATACCATATCAAATCAGACTGTGAAAAGTTTAAGAAAGTGTCACAAATTAGAAATCACAAAGCGTGAAAAAGAAAGTGATAATAGGAAAGGAGTACAGAGGAAAATTTCAGGAATATTTGGGAATTTTAATCGATCTCATGAAATAAAGTGCGGTAAGTTTGAAACATGAAGTTATTCACTCCTCAGTCACTAATCACTGTCAATCATTATTATAAGTCGTTTAGCTATGTCTTCAGCCAGAATTTGAAAATTGCTGGGAGGCAAATCATTTAATCTCCATAAAATAGCAGAGGAAAAGAAAGCATAATGTCAAGTCTCAAAAGGGCTCAGCATTGAATTCAAATCCTACCTCTAGCCCGTTTAGCAATGTAATCAAAGCAAAACACTTTATTTTTCTTGAATATCCTTTTGGACTTTATGGTGACCATCACCCTCATGAGGCCAAAAGGACTGGAGAGAATAGGGCTGAAAGAATAACACACTGCAGAAAGGATTGCTATCAATGACCTTGGCTGAAAATACGAAGCAGAATAAGATGGGTTCATCCAGACTAAAGGAGTGCTCAAAAGCTTGCTAACGGGTACTAAAGGTAGGCAAGCTATCTCAAAGGTCAGCTACTTACATTCTGGTTGGAAAATAAATGATTAGGGTGGCAAGGGTAGATAGCATAATGGTTTAGCAAAGAGACACTTAAGCATGTGGCTCTGAAGTCCCTGGTTCCATCCACCACACCACCATCAGCCAGAGTTGAATAATGTTCTGGTAAAAATATTAATTAATTGATTAAAGAAAGAGAGAAAGAAATAAAATAAACTATGATACAGATATCTAATTAAGTATCATTTTTATCCTTCCAGACATTTAGCCATGCTACTGAATCTTCAAGTACTTAGTGAGACGAAAAATAATTAGACAAGTGAATAATAGTAATGGGCTTATCTTTACGCTTCAAATAATATTGGAAATGTACATGACAGTTCAAATTATGCATATAAGTGTTGTCGTAAAAAACAGCATGCATGACTCATGATGAAATAATCAGAGTTGAATGATCCCTTTCTTTTTTGTTTGTTTTATTTTTTCTGATGGAGGAATTTGGCATATAGCTATCTCTAAGCAGATTTTTATATAATAATTATTTGCATATGTAGACAGATTTGTCAATCATATATATGCTACCTACCTATAATCTATAATCTTGTTTAATACTTAAGGTTTATGTCTCTTAGACCCCATCTCATATCTGAGATCAGCCTCAAAGTTATTGAATAATTTAATCAGAAAATATAAAAAGAAACAAAGATTATAAACTAAAAACTATAGTAAATACACAAATGATTAATCTCTGCTTTTAACAGTGTTCTTGCAGTCAAATGAGAGTTTTGTGAATAATAAGATATCATCAGAGAGTAAGACCAACATAGAAACACAACATGGCCTTTAGTTGATTTGACAGGAATAAAAATACTCACGATGGAGGCAGCAGGAACTATAAACTCCAAGTATAAAATTTCCCTACTATTGCAGCTGTGAGAAGTTCATTTCAGCTATGATGACATAGTCATTTTAAGGTACAAGTCTGAAGAGTGAATCAAGTAAACATGAACAGAAAGCTTATGTTAGCATAAGACAAAGTAGACTTGAGAGCAAAGGAAGTGTTGAAGGAAGAGTCCAGAATGGGGTTATGTCTCACCTACCTGCAGGACAGCATTAAACATACAAATGGATCACTATAAATTGTGAATAAGCGATATTTTATCAATCACCAGTGAAAAAGAAAACAGATCAAGAGAATATGAGGAGCTGCTTTATCTGTCGATAGAGACAGAGTAAGTGTGGAGGAGACCACACTTCATTCCACTCAGTGAGGGTTGGACTCAGACCTGGGTCATACCTTCTCCCTCCCCTACTTGCCATACTTGACCCAGAATTCTTTGCTTTGATGTAGTACATCGTGTCCACCTCCCATTTCAACTTGTGTTCTCCCTCTATATCCCTATTTATTAAATCCCGCTGATAAGTGAGATGAGTCAATATGTGTCCTCTTTTTAGCTTATCTCACTTAACATGTTGTTTCAAATTCTATCCACTATGATGACTTCATTCATTCTTAACAGCAGAGTAGTAGTCTATTTTGTATATATGCCAATATACAACAAAGTGCTTTAGTCATCCATTTGTCATTGGACATCTAAATACTTTCATATTTGATTATATTTACTGACATTAAAGAAAAACTGCATGCGGCTAAGGTATTCAGTGTTTCAACATACACATATGTACTGAAATTTTTCTGCTTTTTGTATGTGTGTGTTTGCCTAGAACGTCAGAAAGCCACTCCCTTGTTGTCTTTTTAGCATTCAATATGGTATATTTAAGTTGTCCTCACTTTTTATTTTGTTTTAAGAGTTGGTAGAAAATTGCAATTAAGATATTCACATTTGGATTTTTATTTATCTATTTAATATTTTCCACAGCTGGGACCATGAACATGTGTGACTGCCAGGTCACTTCTTAAACAGAGAGACAGAGCAAAGGAGAGATGTGGGGCTATGTGTAAGCTTGATAGAGCTTAGGGAAAACTCCCCCCATCCTTGGATGGAGGTCTGGGAAAGATACCCCCTTGTTAGTCTCTCTCACTGAGATGAGCAAAGGGGAAAAACAGTCTCTCAGACTCAGTTCTCCCTTTTCAGACTCTCAAGCCCAGAGAAACCTCACTGCCTCTCCCCACTAACTGCAGGCCACATGGCTTCCTGCCTTAAGGTTCATTCAAAGTTCACAGAGTCACCCAGAGTTCACACAATCACCTTACTTTTGATCACTAGAGAAAGCATACTCCATCAAACACCTCCCTGACATCAGTCAGTGAAACTCCTTTCCTTATAGCCTTTTGATATCTGTCAAGCTTGTTTATCTTCTCTCTGTCTCACCCTGCTGGTTTAACCCCTATGTTTTTCTCAAATACCTTTGGATAATAAAATTGTTTGCATCATGGAGAATAATTGTCTTGACCTTTATGTATCTCATCAATTCCTGTCATACCAGCCCCCTCCCATAGGGGCAAGCTGACCCTTAAGAAACCTGTAATTTCTGACATATTTGAAAAATGTTCTTTGTCTGAATCTCTATTTAAACCCATATCCATATGCAATTAAATGAGAGTGCTTCAATTCTCCCCGGTATCTCTTGTCTGTATCGTTGGGCCCTTGAGCCAGTGAGGGAGAACCAGTCGTTTACCTTCCTGGCTGAGAGCCAACCCACGTGAGCTCCAGCAGAGAGACATCACAGCACTAGAGTCAAAGACTCTCCCTCCACGCCATGAGGAGTCAGGATTTACAGCTGGCCCCATGCAGAGCAAAGGGCACTTCTTGCCCAGGGAAATGTCCCTCTGACCCAGACATTTCTTACTGGACATGTTTTTAAACTACAAATACTTTAACATTTAGAAGGGCATTCAGTATACCAGTTATACCTTGACTTGTTGTTCTGAGGACTTGTCCTGCTTCACTAAAGTTGTCAAGTAGAGAGGCAGTACATGTGTGTATGTGCATATAAATATATTTAAGTCAGCGCACTGCTAAGCTTTGATTTACCCAGTGCTGAGGACCGAGCCCAGGATTCTGGAGTCTGAGAAACAAGAGTCTCTGCACAACCATTATGCTCTAACCCCCTGGCCCCCATCAAATATATTTATAAGCAGCTATTTGTATTTTGTCCTTCTCTTCTTAATAACTATGAACATTAAAGTGTCATTGCTTTCCATTCCTGATATTAGTAATTGACTTATTTTTATCTTTTTTATGCTTTGTTCTGTTATTACATAATTGTTTCAGATTTCTTAAGATTTGCTTTGTAATTGCTTATGCTAGATACTCTCTGTACTCTGGAAAGTAATGCATTGCATTCTTTTTTGAATTGGGATGTTTTGAAGTGATAATTTGATACAGAAGACTGATGATACATTTGTCTGTATTTTCTCCTCATTTTTTTCTTTTGTTATGGGCAGGAGCTTATTATGAGCTCTTGTGTTTTTTCCTTCTCTTCAGCCTGAAAACAGAAGTACTTAATTTCAACTAATTTCTTTTGTTTCAGTTACTTGAACTCAACAAACACACCATGGCACCCAGAGTTAGTTTACAGTTTTGTGGAAGCCACCTCCCTAAAAACCCCAGGTTCCCCCATCTCCTGAAGTCTTACTATCATATAATTTCAGTGTACATGGTGCCAGGGTGGGTCTGCATGAGCAATAGAATGGAAAACAGTTTGTCTTTACTGGACTTGTTGAAAATCTCTGTGTCTTCAACTCTGCTTCTTTCTCCCTCTGTCTACCATTTTCTCCCTTGCTGTCCCTTTTCCTCACTACCAGCCAGGGATTCTATTAAAAATATGTCAGCCATGATGACATCATCTCCCCAGAAAGTAGCTTGGGCCCACCTGCATATCAGGTCCCTTGGAATATACCTAAAATAGACCTACTAGCTTTTTCCAAAATGGGAGACCACAAATATTCATCTGCAATATTCCAGCCTTTAGTTTCATGATTAGTCAACAATCTGTTCTGCTTTATATCTTAACTCTTTTTTTCAGCCACCAGGTTCCAGATGCTCCACAGAAAGTTTTATCTTAAGAGAAAAATCAAAGCAAATGAAAAACCCAGTAGGGACAGTGCATCTCACCCTCCCCCAGGCTGGGGTGCAGGCCAGGCTGGAAGCACCTGCAGCTCTGGTCGCAGCTGGCCTACATGATGTCCCTCTGCTGCAGTGCCTGATGCATGTTCAATAAGACACACTTCACCATCCACTCTATGCCACATTGCACCCCCTGGCCCCTGAGGACTGAGCAGGCCTGGCTGAGGCAGTTCCCTGACTGATCTTAGAGGTGCAGTGACTGAAGGCAGTCTTGATGTCGGGGAGGCAGAGGCACATCTGCACATCCTGCTTGTTGGCCAGCACCAGGATGGGGATGCCTACCAAAGCCTCACTTGTGACCATCTTCTCAAATGCTCTCTTGGATTCCTCTCCTCATCTATGGAGTCAGTGACATAGATGACACTGACATTCTGCGTAGTACTTGTCCCACAGAGACTGCAGCTCCTCCTGGCCCACTAAGTCCCAGAACATGAGGCGTGCCTTAACCACATCCACAGTGCCGATGTTAAGACCCACAGCTGTGGTGATTTTGGAGAGACTCATTCCTTTGTGGTTCTTGTTAAAGCGGGTTTTGGACTGCTCCAAAAAGGTTGTCTTCCTGGCATTGTCCAGGCCCAAGATGAGGATGCAACACTCATCCTTCTGAAACATGTACTTGTACAGGCCAGACAGCAGTACATACATCTTGCTCTGGGGCTGAGAGGTTGGTCATAGGGTGACCCGGTTAGGCAAGCAAGGGTTACCTGCACCTCCGGACCTCAGAGTCTCCCTGCCTCTGTGCGCCTCACCCTGCGCTGATCCTGCTGAGGTGCCCAACGGGATGTTAGTGTTCTAATAGATTGCACAGAGGTAGATTCTACCCCACAGCCATCACTAGAGTTCTGACCCCAACCCTTCAATATAACCACCATAGTTCTCACAAAGATTTAAAGACAAGCGAGTGACTTGTGTTTTCATTTTTTTTTTTTATTTTACTAGTGATTTAATCATGATTGGCAAGATTGTGGGACAAGATGGGGATAATTTCATATAATTCCCACCACCAAAGTTTCATATACCATCCTCTCTTATGGAAGTTTTCCTATTTTTATCCATCTGGGAGTATGGACCAAAGATCTTTATAGGGTGCAGAATGTGGAAGGTCTGGTTTCTGTAATTCCTTCTTTGCTGGACATGGGTGTTGGCAGGTGGATCCACACCCCCAGCCTGTTTCTGTCTTTCCCTAGTGGGGCAGGGCTCTGGGGAGGTGGGGTTCCAGGACACATGGGTGAGACCTTCTTCCCATGGAATTCAGGATGGCATCATGTAAGAATCTGAAACTTGGTGGCTGAAAAGCATTAAGATATAAAACAGAACAACTTGTTTAATGACTAGAGACCTAAAGGTAAAAGTATAGCAGATAAGACTTGACTTTTCATGTTGGAAAGTGTTAAGAAGTGTAATTTAGTTATGTTCCAAGGGGCCCATGACTTTACTAATGTTTGACTGAGCCCAACAGCTAACATGCAGGTGGGCTAGGAGTATTGTCTGGGAAGATGATGTCGGAGTTGAGGACAGGACTAGATAGGGCAGACAGAAGCTCCCAAATATGGGAAAAGTACACATCACTTGTGCTTTCTTGGCAAGTCCATCTGTCTTAGTTCTCAGTATTCCACATATGAGCAGTAGCATCCAATAGTTGCTTTTTGTTTCCTGACTTATTGAGAGTAGGGTACCAAAGTAAAACCCTGTGGTGAGGGGAGGGTGGACATTCAGCTTCCTGGGCCACTGGGGGGAGGGGGCTAGTGGGTGAAATTTGACACAGTCTTTTGGTGGTGGGAATGGTGTTTATGTACACTTCTATTAAAGTGTAGTCATGTAAATCACTATTTAATTGATATGAGGGGGGAGAAATTCATTGTATGTCTCGAACTTTCTAAAACACAGACTGAGTCTTTTTAATACAGAGGCTGAGTCTTTGATATATGGACTCTCTCAAAAGCCTAGAACAGGTAGAACAGAACCAACTGGTGTCAAAGCTATATACAAGATACTGGGTATTATACAGCAAACTCTAACAAAAGGACTGTACAAAGTTAACCCAATTACCAAATAATGTGATGATAACAATAACTATCCATTGTCTTCTTGAACCCTAAGACAACAGGAACCTCACATTTCCACTATAGAGTCTATATTTCCCCCAGTCCTGGAACCTTAGGGTGGGGCCCACTTTCCTGCATGCTTCTCTCAATTCAAATCAAATAATATTGCATCTGCCGATCCCAACCTAATCAACACAAAGAGTGCCACTTCAACGTGCTTCAGCTCAGACTGTGTCCAGAGACTTCAGGTGTGGAATGACAACCCTTCAGCTTCATTACTCGGGTGAGACCTTTCCTTTCATAGTATTCTCTAATTCCATCCCAGGTGGTTCACTTCCTAACAAAGCCCCCAAACTTAGGTATACACCAGGTCCCCTGAGATAGAGCATATGTTCACACGTATCCATAAACTAGGGCAACATATATGCCTGAAAGCAGAAGTACATGAGAATCTGCAGTGAGTAACCCCAACACTTTATCTGTATTATTCCAGCCTTTAAGTCCATAATTGTTCAACAATTTGTTTGGCTTTGTATGTTAACTCCCTTTTCGGCCACCGGGTTCCAGATGCCAGCATGATGCTGACCAGACTTCCCTGGACTGAAGACTCCACCAATGTGTCCTGGAGCTCTGCTTCCCCAGAGACCCACCCTACAAGGCAAAGAGAGAGGCAGACTGGGAGTATGGATTGACCAGTCAATGCCCCTATTCAGTGGGGAAGCAATTACGGAAGCCAGACCTTCCACCTTCTGCAACTCACAATGACCCTGGGTCCATACTCCCAGAGGGACAGAGAATGGGAAAGCTATCAGAGGAGGGGATGGGATTTGGAGATTGGGTGGTGGGAATTGTGTGGAGTTGTACCCCTCCTATCCTACGGTTTTGTCATAATCACCTCCAATGGTATTGTGTCCCCTATGGCATCATATCATCGTTTTAACTCTAGACTAGAACTTGGTGGAGTATATGCCCTGTGGTTTCCTTGTCTTGTCTCCTATCTCCATGAATCACTTTGAAGAAGCCAGTGATTCTGCCATGAACAGCACCACTGAGAAGCCACACAGAGCAAGGAATGCTCAGATAACGTCTGGTCAATGGCTCTAGGACTTGCTTGTAGGATCACCCATGTGCATATTTGCAAACATTCTCATTGTGTGCTGCTTTGGGGTTCTGGTGCTTAGTGAGATTGTACCCACACGTCAGTGACTGCACTGGAAACCATCCCCTCCCCCAAAAAAAGTAAAATGCATTTTAAACTTTAGGAAGAAAATACCAGTTCTACAAAATCTATTCCATAAAATAGGAAAGTACTCTTACTAAATGATGTAATGAGTCCAAAACTACATTTATATCCCAAGTAGGAAGGGGAAAAAAAAAAGTACAAAGTGATATTACTCAATAATATGAATGCAAAAAAACTATATAAAAATAATGTGTGGTAAATTGCATTGGATCAGTGTATAAGCAGATCAAGTGACTAATCTATTGTCGGAGTGATTAAATAGAGGAAGACCTGAACCACTAGGTCATGCATGGTTCTGAAGACTGAACCACTATATCATACATGGGTCCTCATACCTACTGAATAACCCTCCTTTCTTCAGCAATATATATATACAACACACATGGCTAGGTGAGGCTTATCCTTAAAATATGAATTTGAGTTTCCACTTAAAACCAAGCAAAGTATTTCATAACCAGTCTTTCTCAAATGACAGATCATGTTGATCAAGTCTCCCTTTGGAGAGTGGGGCAGTTTCTTCCACTATTATTCTACATTAAAGGCAAGGCCCTGTAACATCAGGACAAGATGTAACAAGAGGGTTTATGATGTTGTTCTTAATGGAGATGACCAGTGATGGTGGAGAGAAGGATCTGTTAGAGGTCTAGGCCCATCACATATCTGTGGGAATCCCAGGATTCCACAAACAGGGGTGGCCACTTTTCACCCCCCCCCACACACACACACTTTTAGATTGAGACAGAGAGAAATTAAGAGGGGGGAGGGAAAGATGGGGGAAAAATCCAGCAAAGTAGCTCAATATATTAAAACTGTAAAGGGGAAAATAATCCTATTATTTGATATAGAAAAATTGAATAAAAGTAAAGATAAAGTTCTCAGGAAACTTGAATTAGAAATATCTTCATTCTGACTAGAGGAATTGAACCCCTGGTCCCAACCTGCAGGAGGAAAGCTTTGCAAGTGGTGAAGCAGGACTGCAGGAGTCTCTCTGTCTCTCTCCCTCTCTATCACCCCCTTCCCTCCCGATTTCTGGCTGTCTCCATCCAATAAATAAATAAATTAAATTAAATTAAATTTAAAAGAAATTTGATAGAAATAAAGGGAAAAGGAATCTGACCCTAGTCTTAGGGTATATGATTGTCTGTGTAGAAAATGCCTGTGGCAACCTGAGAGTCTAGAAGGCCCTGGGTTCAGGCCACTGCATCATATAAGATTGTGGAATTGTGATCTGTCTGTAAATAAAGCAATTAATTAGTTTTCAATAAACAGAGTCAAATTAAAAAATAAGATTCAAGGGGCTGGGCGGTGGTGCACTTGGTTGAACGCACATGTTACGATGCGCAAGGTCCCAGGTTCAAGTCCCCAGTCCCTAACTGCAGGGGGAAAGTGTCACAAGTGTTGAAGCAGGGCTGCAGGTGTCTCTCTGTCTTTTTTTCTCTTTATCACCCCCTTCCCTCTCTATTTCTGGCTGTCTCTACCCAATAAATAAGTAATGATTATATATATATATTAAATCCAATATATATATATATATATATATATAAATATAAATATATATATATTTTTTTAAATCCAAGGAATCTAGGAGAAACTGAATGTCTAACTCAGCACTGTCAGCTCACACAATACAGAAGGTCCCACACAGAGAAAGTTTTTCTGCACACTTTCAGTAGACTTGTGAAGGTGAAGATCACACCACAGAGAGGGCCTGGATTGCATCACATTAACTTCCTGCAGAAAGCACACTTGGGACGAGCCCTTAGCACTTCCTCAGGGACCTTCTGCAGAGTCACCCCAAGGGCTGGGACTTCCACATGTAAGCTGGTGACTTGTGCACTCAAGTGGGCTCCCAACGTCTACACTGGGAGACAGGGATGTTCCTTTCATCACGACAAGATTAGAGGAAGCATTTTAAAACTTACTTGTAGATCAACATAGAAATAACCATCAGCCCCTATCTGTGACCTTGGGAGAACCACTTAGTTTCCAATGGAGGGAATGGGGACACAGAACTCCAGTGGTGGGAAAAGTGTGGACTTGTACCCTGGCTGTCTCATGATTTTGTAAATCAGTATTGAGTCTCTAATAAAATTTAAAGTAAGAACGACTGCCTCATACATAGGTGGAACTGGGTGGGGTGTATACTGCACCCAAGCAAAGGACTCTGGGAAAGGAAGGGTAGGAGGGCAGTGCAGAGGGTGTTAGATCCTGATACGTGATGGTGGAAACGTGGAAATGGAGCTAGGCTGGGTGAGAGAGGATCTCTCAGAATCCCATCAGGAGGAGACAAGGAATTGTCCTGTGTGTCAAGCATGCCTAGTAAAATGATTAAGATGGATTTAGACTTACTTTAAAGCTACAGCCATCTCAAAGCCTCCTTCTGGCAGAGAGATACAGAGACGATAAACTAGACCAGAGAAGCTGAAATAAACTGGGTGAGCACAGGCCGTTGATTTTTACGAAGAGGCAAAAGCAATCCGCTGGAGAGAGAAGAGTCATCTCATAAAATGAGTGAAATCACTGCCTTGAAGCTGCACACAGTAATTACCCCACAGTTCTAGAGGTCAAACTCCAGGACAGTTCTTAGGAAGCTGACACCAGGGGGCTCAGGCATCTTTCTCTCCTAGTTGCCAGTGACTCCCTTGCCTGAGGTCTTCTGAGTATCCTGACCTTTGAGCCTTTCATCTTTCCTGCAAGTCCTCCTAACCTCTCCTTCAATGATCACTTCTTTTTCTCTTTCTTTTTTTTTGAATTATATTTTATTATTTTTATTTACTGGATAGAAACAGCCAGATGTTGAGAGAGGAGGAGGAGACAGAGAGGGAGACAGACAGAGAGACACCTGCAGACCTTCTTCACCACTTGTGAGGCTTCCCTTCTGCAGGTGGGGGCCAGGGGCTTGAACCCAGGTCCTTGCACACTGTAACGTGTGCAATCAACCAGGTGTGCCACCACCTGGCTCCCTTTTTCTCTTTCTTTCTAATATTTTCTTTAATTATTATTGCATAGAGACTGAAAGAAATTGACAGGGGGAGAGATAAAGAGGAAAGGAGACAGAGAGACACCTGCTGCCCTGCTTCGCCACTTGTAAGACTTTCCCTCTGCAGATGGGGACTGGGGGTTTGAACCTGGGTCCTTGAGGACTGTAATGTAAGTGCTAACCAGATGCACTCAACCAGGTGTGATACTGTCTGGCCCCTACTTCTTTTTCTTCTTCTTTTTCTCCTTCTCTCCCTTTTCCTCCTTCTACTTTTTTAATTTAATTTTATTTTTTTTTTACCAGAGCACTGTTTGCCTCTGGCTTATGGCAGTGTGGGGGATTGAACTTGGGATTTGACGGAGCCTCAGGCATGAGAGTCTGTTTGCATAGCCATTATCCTATCTACCCCCACCCTTCTTCTACTTTTTATTCTCCTTTTTTTTTTCTTCTCCTTTTTCTGACTTCAATTCTTCTTCTAGCGTTTGCCCTTCTTCCGTAGCCAGTCAACAGCATCAGGTTGAGCCTGATGTAAAGTTTCGAGACCTCTGTTCTCTTTTAAGGACCAGATTGAACCCATTATTTTCTTAATCCAGCAAAAAAAAAAAAATCTTAGGTGAAGATCTTTAACTGAGACCCCTGCAAAGTCTCCCTAATCCTCTTGTTGTGTGGGTAACACATCCCCAGGCTCTCCAGTTCAGGAAAGATGCTCTGAGTGCTGTTTTGTCTCCAGACACCAGACTGTGCCAGCCTACCTTGGATGTGTCTCTGAGGCCATGTCTGTGTGACAGGACAAAACGCCAGCCTCACCCAGGAGGGTTTCATTTGTGTACGTTATTGACAAACCCAATGTGTAATGGTGAGGAATTAACAGATTAGGTAAAGGAAATAATATGTCTGCAGGTGTCTGTCTTTCTCTCCCCCTCTCTGTCTTTCCCTCCTCCCTCCATTTCTCTCATCCTATTTAACAATGACAACATCAGTAACAACAACAATAATAACCACAACAACAGTAAAAAAACAACAAGGGCAGCAAAAGGGAAAATACATAAATAAATATTTTTAAAAAAATTTAAAAAAAGAGTTTCACTACTTAGTTATGTCATGGGGCGATTTGAGTTCCTGATGCTCTGAGTCAGGGATGGGAAACATTAGTTTTTGTTTTTGTTTTTCTACCAAGGGCCACTTGAATAGTTATAACATCGTTCAAGGGCCATACAGAATTATCAGCTTGAAAATGAGCAGGTCACATTTCTATAAAGAAAGGTCCAGGCTGATGGGATTGTAAGACACACTTGCTGTGTTGGGCGACCAAAGGATTTACAAGGCCTGAGGGTTCAGCATCCCTACCTCCACTGGAAAGGAAGAGGCCACTACACCTGGCACCTCAGAGCCTCTCACATTATGGCCTCTCCTGTACACTTATCATACGTACATGCTGGCAGGGGATAATTGCAGGAGGAAGGAGAGAAAAAGCTTGACAAATACCATGTGCAAGGACCTGGGTTCTAGCCCCTGCTCCCCTAGGACTCTGCTAGGGGCTAGAATCTCTCTGGGGAGATTCACAAGTACCGAAGCAAACCTGAAGGTATCTTTCTTTCTCTCTCCCTGTCTCTATCCCCCACTCCTTTCAATTTCTGTCTATCCTATCTGATAAAAAGAGAAAGAGAAAAAGAAATAAAGGAATAAAAAATGAAAGAAATAGAAAGGAAGAAAAAAGAGAGAAGATGGATGAAAGGAAAGAGAGAGAGAGAGAAAGGGAAAGAAAGAGAGAGGAAGAAAGGGAAAGAAAGAGAGAAAGAAATAAAAATTGCCACTGGGAGTATTGGATTGGTAGTTCTAACTTAGAGCCTCAGGGATAACCCTAGCAGGGAAAAAAAATAGTTGATAAAATACAGAACCAGAAGGAGGAGGAAACTGGCTATGTTCATAACTATAATATTTATAATATTGATGAAAAGGAAGGACAGACTTTAAAATGGTAAGTTTGATTTGGCAGAGATAATCCATCATTGTATTGTACTTCCTGTGTGTTCTCAGCATTTTCAATATTGAATGAATATTTTAAAACTATGAAAAAACAGCTGAAGTACAAACAGCAGGGATAGTGTTACTTATATTCTTCAAACTAGAAGCAAGTTAAGGACTGTGAGTCCACTGGTGTCTTCTCCAAACACTCTGTTAGTCATACGTGTGTGTGTGTGTGTGTGTGTGTGTGTGAGAGAGAGAGAGAGAGAGAGAGAGAGAGAGAGATTCTTTTCTCTGTCCTGCTTTCCTCGTTCAGCCCTTATCAATATGGCCCTTATCACAGAAGGAAGGAAACACGGAGACACTGACTAATTAGACAGGACTAAGGGGTAATATCCCTGATAGGTTTGTGTAGAGGGCTGTGAGATAGAATCCTGGAAGAGAATATAGTCATTGACAGAAAACAAGCGAAGTTAAACTCCATAGTGAGGCAACAATAACTTCTTTGTTTTGATAATCACTGACGGAAACGTGGAGTTGAATGTAAGATGCTAACATCCGCTAACTCCAGCTGATGAGATGTGGAAACTCCACACTGTGACTTTTCTGTGAGACTGAAAGGAGTTCAAGAGGACAAGAGTCAGAACTCTGCCATGGGGACTTCCTTCTGTGTTTGAAGGACTATATCAACTGTGACAATTTTATCCTCCCAGTGTCCCAGATGGGTCAACAATTTTTCATCTTTAGATACATACTGTCACAAATACTTTAAAAATGTTCTGCCAATTCATATTCTGACCACACATTTATGAATGTGTCTTCCATAATTAAAAGCAATTCTTTATATATGATAGGTGGAGCCAGATGAAACCTGCAATTTGATTTCCTTGTGTAATAGATCAAGGTTGTGCCCTTGACAATTGCTGCTTAGAGGTCTTCATGACGTCTGTAAGTAAAAAGGAGGTCGTGATTTTATCTGTGTTATGTTATGATTTTTTTTTACTCAGAGATGTTTAAGAAAATATATTTTAATCACAAAGTGCTTATCTTAATAGAAATAAGTCTTGGACTTCCGGAGGCGGAGCTACAAGCAGCAGATCACTTTTCTCTCCTCTCCTCTCCTCTCCTCTCCATTCCTCTCCCGGATCAACTAGGAATACCAAAGGAGACCACCCGGACCACAACAAGACAGGACTAGAATGACCACAGGAACTCAGTAAATCACCCGTGAGTACAAACATGCGTGGCTGGTGATAGAAAGGAGAGAGGAGCCTAAGGAGAGATTAAGTGACTGCTAACAGTTCAACAGTTTATCAGTGAAGACACCACCTCCAGTCTGCTCCACCAACAAGGGGACAGCTGAAGGGAAGAAAGGACTCCCCAGAGACTCACCAAGTGCAACTCTGAGTCTCCATTGCTATTACCCTCAGAATCTGGAGCAGCAACAGGGAGGGACACCAGGGGACAGAGATCTAACCGGGAAACTCAGGAGAAGACCTATACCTCGGTGGCATGTGAGGGGCTGAGGGGCTGTGAAAGTCTCTTTGCATAACCGTTGGCTTATCTCTGCCACACCCTGCTTTATCTCTTGGTCAGGAGTCAGTGATTAAGCTAAGAAGCCTACTGATTGTTTAAAAACCCTCAGGCTCCCATAGCCTACAGGGAAGAAAAAAAAAAGAGGCTTTTACACCACTGAGCTCCAACTCAGGGATTGAAAAAACTGTTAACTTGCACCACGGTAAACCCTTTAATTAAATTACTTAGACACAAGTCAATCCAGGCAATAGTGATCAATAATTTGAAAATTACTGGTAAAGGGAACTCATAACATAATATATAAAATGGTTAAAACAACAAGAAAAAATATTGGAGACTCCAACCAGGACAAGAGTCCAGCTAAAAGTCCTCCAGAGGGTGAAGCACAAAACAACGAGTTCAACATCCAAACACTAGCTAAGGAAATAATAACAGGAGTGAGTAAAGAATTTGAAAAAATTGTAATCAGAAATGCAGGATCAACAAATGAGAATATGGAAGAAAATTCTAATTATCTCATGGTTATTAGAGAGCTGAAAGCTGAAATCGCAGAGCTAAGAAGGCAACTAGCTGAACAAGCTAAAACAGTATCAGAGCAGGGCAACAAAATAGATGAACTCCAGAAAGCAGAAGAAGGCAGAGAGAATTGAATCTATGAGGCTGAAGACAGAATTAGCAAGATTGAGGATGAATTAGAGACAACTAAAAAAGAAGTAAGAGATCTCAAAAAGTGATTAAGAGATGCTGAAAACAACAACAGAGTCCTATGGGATGACTTCAAAAGAAACAATATACGCATTATTGGCTTACCAGAGGAAGAAAGAGAAGGAGAGGAAGAAAGCATTCTCCAGGCCATAATAGCTGAAAATTTCTCTAGTCTAGACAACACCAAAGACATAAAGATTCAAGAAGCCCAGAAGGTCCCAAACAGAATTAACCCAGACCTAAAGACACCAAGACATGTCATACTTAGAATGGAAAGGAATAAGGATAAAGAAAGGATCCTCAAGGCTGCAAGAGAAAAACAAAGAGTCACCTACAAAGGAAAACCCATAAGATTAGCAGCAGACTTCTCCATACAAACACTACAGGCCAGAAGAGAATGGCAAGATATCTATCGAGTGCTCAATGAGAAAGACTTTCAGCCAAGAATATTATATCCTGCTAGACTGTCATTCAAACTAGATGGAAGCATCAAAACCTTCTCAGAAAGCAACAGCTGAAGGAAGCAACCATCACCAAGCCTGCCCTGAAAGAAGTTCTGAAAGGTCTCCTATAAACAACCAGACCACCACAAATAGGACATATATCAAAACACTCTAAAACTCGTCAAGAATGGCGTTAAAATATCTTCAATCTTTGATATCAATAAATGTCAATGGCCTGAATTCTCCTATTAAAAGACACATAGTAGGAAGATGGATCAGAAAACACAAACCAACAATATGTTGTCTACAGGAAACTCACCTAACTCAACAAGACAAACACAGACTTAAAGTGAAAGCATGGAAAACTATCATACAAGCCAATGGCCCACAAAAAAGGGCAGGAACAGCTATTCTCATATATGACATGATAGACTTTAAAATAGATAAGATTAAAAAAGATAGGAATGCACACTACTTAATGCTCAGAGGATCAGTCAATCAAGAGGACTTAACAATTATTAATATCTATGCACCCAATGAGAAGCAATCTAAATACATCAAACTTCTACTGAAAGACCTACAGCAATATATTAACAGTAACACAATCATAGTAGGGGACTTCAACACCCCACTATCTCAACTTGACAGATCATCCAGGAAGAAAATCAGTAAAGACATAAGGGAGGTAAAAGAAGAGATAGATAAACTAGAACTATTGGACATTTTCAGAGTCATTCATCCCAAAAAACTGGAATACACATTCTACTCAAATCCACATGGATCATTCTCAAGGATAGACCATATGTTAGGCCACAAAAACAGCATCAGCCAATTCAAGAGCATTGAAATCATCCCAAGCATCTTCTCAGACCACAGTGGAATTAAACTAACACTTAACAATCAACAAAAGATTAGTAAGAGTCCCAAAATGTGGAAGCTCAACAGTACACTTCTTAACAACTTCTGGGTCAAAGAGGAAATCAAGGAAGAAATCAAAATGTTTCGAGAGTTCAATGAAAATGAAGACACAAGCTATCAAAATGTTTGGGACACAGCTAAAGCAGTCCTAAGAGGGAAGTTCATAGCTATACAAGCACACATTAGGAAACAAGAAAAGGCACAGATAAACAGCCTGATTGCACATCTTAAAGACCTAGAAGAAGAACAACAAAGGAATCATAAAGCAACCAGAAGGACAGAAATCACTAAAGTTAGGGCAGAAATAAATAACATTGAGAATAGGAAAACCATACAAAAGATCAATGAAAGTAAATGTTGGTTCTTCGAAAGAGTAAACAAAATCGACAAACCTTTAGCCAGACTCACAAAACAAAAAAGGGAGAAGACCCAAATAAATCGGATAGTAAATGAAAGAGGAGATACCACAACAGTCACTGCAGAAATTCAACATATCATGCGAGGATTCTATGAACAAGTATATGCCACCAAGCTAGAGAACCTGGAAGAAATGAATGATTTCCTAGACACTTACCAACTTCCAAAACTAAGTAAAGAGGAAGTGGATAACATGAACAGGCCCATCACAGCTAATGAAATTGAAACAGTTATCAAAAATCTTCCCAAAAATAAAAGTCCTGGACCAGATGGTTTTACAAATGAATTCTACAAAACTTTCAAAGAAGAACTAATACCTCTACTTTTTAAAGTCTTCCAGAAGATTGAAGACACTGGAATACTCCCTTCCAGCTTCTATGAAGCCAACATCACCCTGATACCAAAAGCAGACAGGGGCACAACCAAAAAAGAAAACTACAGACCAATATCTCTGATGAACATAGATGCGGAAATATTGAGCAAAATTCTAGCCAACCGTATACAGCAGTATATCAAAAAGATTGTTCATCATGACCAAGTGGGGTTTATCCCAGGCATGCAAGGCAGTTTTAATATACGTAAATCAATCAATGTGATCCACCACATCAACAAAAGCAAGGCCAAAAACCACATGGTCATATCAATAGATGCAGAGAAAGCCTTTGACAAAATACAACATCCCTTTATGATCAAAACACTACAAATAATGGGAATAGATGGAAAATTCCTGAAGATAGTGGAGTCTATATATAGCAAACCAACAGCCAACATCATACTCAATGGTGAAAAACTGGAAGCATTTCCACTCAGATCAGGTACTAGACAGGGCTGCCCACTATCACCATTACTATTCAACATAGTGTTGGAAGTTCTTGCCATAGCAATCAGGCAGGAGCAAGGAATTAAAGGCATACAGATTGGAAAAGAAGAAGTCAAACTCTCCTTATTTGCAGATGACATGATAGCATACATGGAAAAACCTAAGGAATCCAGCAAGAAGCTTTTGAAAATCATCAGGCAATACAGTAATGTGTCAGGCTATAAAACTAACATTCAAAAGTCAGTGGCATTCCTCTATGCAAACACTAAGTTAGAAGAAATTGAAATCCAGAAATTAGTTCCTTTTTCTATAGCAACAAAAACAATAAAATATCTAGGAGTAAACCTAACCAAAGAAGTGAAAGACTTGTATACTGAAAATTATGAGTCACTACTCAAAGAAATTGAAAAAGACACAAAGAAGTGGAAATATATTCCATGTTCATGGGTTGGAAGAATTAACATCATCAAAATGAATATATTACCCAGAGCCATCTACAAATTTAATGCTATCCCCATCAAGATCCCAAGCACATTTTTTAGGAGAATAGAAAAAATGCTACAGATGTTTATCTGGAACTGAAAAGACCTAGAATTGCCAAAACAATCTTGAGAAAAAAGAACAGAACCGGAGGCATCACACTCCCAGATCTCAAACTGTATTATAGGGCCATTGTCATCAAAACTGCTTGGTACTGGAACATGAACAGACACACTGACCAGTGGAATAGAATTGAGAGCCCAGAAATGAGGCCCCACACGTATGGACATCTAATCTTTGACAAAGGGGCTCAGACTACTACATGGGGAAAGCAAAGTCTCTTCAACAAATGGTGTTGGAAACAATGGGTTGAAACATGCAGAAGAATGAAACTGAATCACTGTATTTCACCAAATACAAAAGTAAATTCCAAGTGGATCAAGGACTTGATGTTAGATCAGAAACTATCAGATACTTAGAGGAAAATATTGGCAGAACTTTTTTCCGCATAAATTTTAAAGACATTTTCAATGAAATGAATCCAATTACAAGGAAGACTAAGGCAAGTATAAACCTATGGGACTACATCAAATTAAAAAGCTTCTTCACAGCAAAAGAAACCACTACCCAAACCAAGAGACCCCTCACAGAATGGGAGAAGATCTTTACATGCCATACATCAGATAAGAGTTTAATAACCAACATATATAAAGAGCTTGCCAGACTCAACAACAAGACAACAAATAACCCCATCCAAAAATGGGGGGAGGACTTGGACAGAATATTCACCACAGAAGAGATCCAAAAGGCCGAGAAACACATGAAAAAATGCTCCAAGTCTCTGATTGTCAGAGAAATGCAAATCAAGACAACAATGAGATATCACTTCACTCCTGTGAGAATGTCACACATCAGAAAAGGTAACAGCAGCAAATGCTGGAGAGGGTGTGGGGTCAAAGGAACCCTCCTGCACTACTGGTGGGAATGTCAATGGGTCCAACCTCTGTGGAGAACAGTCTGGAGAACTCTCAGAAGGCTAGAGATGGACCTACCCTATGACCCTGCAATTCCCCTCCTGGGGATATATCCTAAGGAACCCAACACATCCATCCAAAAGGATCCGTGTACACATATGTTCTTGGCAGCACAATTTGTAATAGCCAAAACCTGGAAGCAACCCAGGTGTCCAACAACAGATGAGTGGCTGAGCAAGTTGTGGTATATATACACAATGGAATACTAGTCAGCTGTAAAAAATGGTGACTTCACCGTTTTCAGCCGATCTTGGATGGACCTTGATAAAATCATGTTGAGTGAAATAAGTCAAAAACAGAAGGATGAATATGGGATGATCTCTCTCTCAGGCTGAAGTTGAAAAACAAGATTAGAAAAGAAAACACAAGTCGAACCTGAAATGGAATTGGAGTATTACACCAAAGTAAAAGACTCTGGGGTGGGTGGGTGGGTGGGTGGGGAGAATACAGGTCCATGAAAAATGATGAATGACATAGTGGGGGTTGTATTGTTAAATGGGAATCTGGGGAATGTTATGCATGTACAAACTATTGTATTTACTGTTGAATGTAAAACATTAATTCCCCAATAAAGAAATAAATTATTTTAAAAAAAAGAAATAAGTCTTTATACATTTTGGAAGTGCTATTAGGATTATGATGTATAGTGATGGACTTGCTAATAGCTTTGAACATTTCATAGAAGTTTATTCTTTTTAATAGGATAAGGTCTCTTCCTGTATTAGGGTTAATACTTCATTCTAGTAGAACCTACTTATTCGGCTATTCCATATTTTCTTTAAAAAAACATTTTCTTAAATTTATTTATTTGTTTATTCCCCTTTCTTGCCCTTATTGTTTTATTGTTGTAGTTATTGTTGTTGTTGTTATTGATGTCATCATTCATTGTTGGGTAGGACAGAGAGAAATGGAGAGAGGAGGGGAAGACAGAGAGGGGGAGAGAAAGACAGACACCTGCAGACCTGCTTCACCGCCTGTGAAGAGACTCCCCTGCAGGTGGGGAGCCGGGGGGTTCGAACCAAGATCCTCAAGCTGGTCCTTGAGCTTTGCTTCACATGCACTTAACCCGCTGCGCTACTGCCGGACTTCCCATGCTTTCTTTTTGAGTTGAGGAAAGGGTTTATAATGTTCTATATTGTTGGGTTGCACAGGAGACGAGAGACCAGGAACTCGTGGTGGAGCTGAACGCAAATCTTTATTCACATGGATGCCCCAGAGTTGGGTGCGGGCATTGCTGGTTTAGGTCACGTGGATCTAGCAAAATGGCTGCCTCCCACTATGCCCACCAGCCCTTCTCCAGGTCGAAATTCAGAAGAGAAAGAGAGTGAAACTAGGAACAGCAGTGGGGTTTATAGAGTAAAAACTGGAAGTGGCAAGTTGAAAACGGAAATGGCTAGGAAAGGGGGTGGAGAGGGGCAAAAGGCATGCTGGGAAGGTAGAAGCATCCTTATATCAAGTCTGTGTTGTAACACCACACCGACCACTCCAAGCTGCATTTTTCATTCAGAAAGAGAGACTGGGGTGGGGGAAGATATCACCACAACAATGCTCCCTCTGTCTAAATCTAAGCGTCCCCTTTTCATTCTTTTGCTTAACTTTAGTCTATGACTGAGATCATCCCATATTCATCATTCATTTCAGTGATTCCATCAACCTCCACCCAAGATGAGGTGAAGAAGTTGAAGTCACCATTTTAACTAGCTGAGTAGTATTCCACTGTGTATATAGACCGCAACTTTCTCAGCCACTCATCTGCTGCTGGACACCTGTGTTGCTTCCAAGTTGTGGCTAGACTCTGGGAAGGAGCACAGGGGAGGGGTGGGGAGAGAGGGCCTTTCAGGTCCTGGTTCTTGATGATGGACCTAAGTTGGGAGTAAAAGTGTTTTGCAGACATCTATCTTGGAGGTGAGAAATTGCACAGAAGTTCCAACAACTTTACTGTAAACCATTAACCTCCCAACACAAAAAGAAAGAAAGTAAATAAAGTAAAATATATATATATTTTTTCCATTGCTCCCTCACTCCACCTGGGGCTAATACATGACCACACAGGAAACCTATTTAGTGAGCTCTCTGGCCCTTAAAGACTTCATTTAATTCATATCTGAGATTACTGAGAGACATGTTTCTATTGTCTTGTTCCTTAAGTGCTCTCATTTTTAATTGAAAAATGGGCACTTTAATAGCATGCATCCTTCTTCTCCAGGCTTTGTTATTGTTGTTATTATTATTATTATCATTATTATTTGCATTCAGGGTTATCACTGGGGCTAGGTGCCAGCACTACAAATCCACTGCTCTTGGCAGCTATTTTTTCTTTCTTTTCTTTCTTTTTTTTTTTTTTTTAGAATTTATTTATTTTTTTCATGAGAAACATAGGAGAGAAAGAACCAGACATCACTCTGGTACATATGTTGCTGAAGATCAAACTCAGGACCTCATGGTTGAGAATCCAATGCTTTATCCACTACACCATTCTGTTTTATTTCTATTAGTGATTTAATCATGATTACCAAGATTGTAGAATAACAGAAGTATAATTCCACACAGTTCCCACCACCAGAGCTCTGTGCCCCATCCTCTCCACTGGAAGCTTGCCAATGAGTCCAGTGAGACTATTCTATTTGATTTATCTGTGTCTATGTGAAATGGGATTGTGAGCAACCAGACACTGCATACATTTTCAGTGGGGTTCATTTCTGGACTGACTTTTAAGATAGAAAGTGAGACAGAGATGGGGAGCCAGCAGGTGAGAGGAGAGGCAGGAGGGCACAGAGCTTCCCTGAGAGTGGTAGATGTGGTCTGGCCTTGTGTCAGGTGCATGGGTAAGTAAAGGCCTTCCCAGGTGAGCTGTCTTGCCGGTGCTACCACCATTCGACACGTACAGTACAGGGGGTCAGTCTAAATCCAGATGCTATTACAGTGTCTCTTTACACAGAGATCTCTACAGAATGCAGTGTGGACAGCCTGCTTTGTCATAGGCAAGGCCTAGCTTAGAGCCCCACTCCACCACATTGGTAGAAGATTCCTTGCCATGGCATTTTTCACACCCTCTCTCCCTCTCTTTACCTCTCTGCCTCTCTATTTTTTAAGAGAGAAAAAAAAGTTCAGACAGTCATAAGATAATATTCTTGGTTTTCAGATATACAAAGTGCACTTTCTGGAAGCTCTGAGGGAGGCAAATGTGCTATGTTAATCAACTTTGAAAACACAGGAAGCCCCAGCACTGCACACACACTCTTGCTCTGCTTGAGGAACTTGTTTCCCTTGGGGCTAAATCCACATTTCTTTCTTTTTTTTATTGTTGTTGTGGTTATTATTATTGTTGTTGTTATTACTGTCTTGTTGGATAGGACAGTGAAAAATGGAGAGAGGAGGGGAAGACAGAAAGGAGGAGAGAATAACAGACACCTGCAGACCTGCTTCACTGCCTGTGAAGTCACGGCCCTCCAGGTGGGGAGCCAGGGCCTAGGACTGGAATCTTTAAGCCGGCCCTTGTGCTTTGTGCCATGTGAGCTTCCCCACTGCGCTACCACCCGACCCCCTAAATCCACATTTCTTATACTGCACACCATGCACAGGACAAATGAATGCCTCAGTAACTAGGTGGTGCATGCTAAGAGGCCGATTTCTGACTTTTGGAGAGAGAGGCTTCAGGTAAGCTGAGGGTGGAAGGACTCCTGTGGTTCTAGACTAGAGCTGGAGATGGGCGAGAACACAGGTCAGCTCGCACTGCCCTAAATAGATAGGATCATACACTCATACGCAAATGGCCATGTGCCCAGATGTGTCCTGTCAGCTGGCAGAGTCTGAAGGAGCACACCTGTTGTCTAAGTATTGCTTGAGTTCAAAGGCCGCTCTTCAATGAACACAAGGAGGTCTTGCTCAGATGTCTGGTGCTGGGGTGGAGAAGGGAAATGCAGTGTGGACAGGGAACATTTTATAATACTAGAAAACAAAGAAGCACACACACACACATACTCATACACACACACTCACATATACACACACACTCACACACACACTCATACACACACATGCACACACTCACACATACACTCACACACACACTCACACACACATACACACACACTCATACACACACTCATGCACACACTCACACATACACTCATACACACACACACACATACTCGCACACACACTCATACACACACACTCACACACTTACACTCACATATACAGTCACACACAGTCACAAACACACCACTCACACACATACTCTCTCTCACACACACATGCATGTGCACACTCACACATACAGTCACACGCAGTCACACACACACCACTCACACACATACTATCTCTCACACACACATATGCATGCACACACTCACACACATACAGTCACACACTCATACACACTCACACACTTACACTCACACATACAGTCACACACAGTCACACACACAAACACCACTCACACACATACTCTCTCTCACACACACACATGCATGCGCACACTCACACACTCACACATACAGTCACACGCAGTCACACACACACCACTCACACACATACTCTCTCACACACACATATGCATGCGCACACTCACACACATACAGTCACACACTCATACACACACACTCACACACACACACTCACACATACAGTCACACACAGTCACACACACACCACTCACACACATACTCTCTCACACACACTCACATGCTCACACACTCACATGCTCACACACTCACACTCAAACATACAGTCACACACACACCACTCCCACACACACTCTCACAAACACACACACATGCATGCACACACTCACATACACACACATACACCTTAACACACACAGGCACACCACTCTCATACACACAAATACACCTTCACACACACACACACACACACACACACACTCACACACATACACCTTAACACACACACACACCACTCACACACACTCACATGCTCACACACTTACACACTCACACACACACTCACATGCTCACACTCACACACACAGTCACACACACACACACGCTCACACACACACACTCACACATACACACACACACACAAATACACCTACATACACACATACTCACATGCACAATCACACACATTCACATTCTCTCACACACTACACATACTCTCACACGCACACACACACACACACACATGCTCACACACACTCACAGTCACAGACACACACACTTGGGGAAACAGCTCGACTGGTAGAACATCAGACTTGCATGACTAAGGTTCTGGATTTGATCCTTGGTTCTACATGTGCCAGAGTCGTATTATAGTTCTCTCTCCTTTTTTCTCTTTCTGTCTTTCTCTGGTGAAATTATCTCATATGTAATAAAATAAATAAATATTAGACACATGCACACAGACACAGATGATGGTGTATGCTAAGAGGAGGAACTCCCAGTGGTCTGAGGTAGAAAAAGATAGAATTCAGTATATAATGAATGGGGTGCTGCATGGAGTATCACAGGAATGCAGAATCTATATTAAAATTAAACATGAATAAAGAAATGAGTAAAGCAATAATGGTGGGGTAGGAACAATCCTCAAACTTAGGAATACTGATTCATATTATCAATTAACAATAGAAGTCACTATTCTATAAAATAAATAATTTTGAAGGCACAATTATCTTATGCTTACTGGGTTATGTTTTCTATAACAACTGTATTTGAATGGTTCTGGTTAATGTCTTAGAAGTGTGATAATAGTTACTTTCTAGTATTTCTAGAATCACAAGTGTAAAATTGACTGAGTTTAAAAGTTCTGCTCATTTCTCAAAATGCTATTATTGAAATGGTGCTAAAGATTTTCAGTTTCGGTATGAGGTCAAGATACCTTTAAGGGAGTCTTCATCTCAGGTTTGGTTATATCAAACTTGGAAGTTTTCCGTTCAGAATATGTGCTTTTCTGTTCCTTTTGATAAAGATAATTAAAGGCAGAGGAGGATGGATGGATAGAGGAAGTCAATGTGGCTGAATGATGTGCCTCAACTATTTATGGAAACTCTCAGGCAGCAATTTCCTCAGCCTTTCTCCTCAGCATCAGTAAAAGCATACACTTCAGTTTGAACATAATCTATTAGTGAATCTGCACAGACTCTTGAGTTCTCCCTCTAGCAGAACAGCCGTTGTCTTGAGGCAACATATTGTTTGCACCACAACAACCTCACACATCTGTGTACGAGTTCAAGTATGAGCACAGGTGAGTGCCGTTGTGTCACAAATTCTAGTCCCGTCCACGCCGTTCCCTTGGCTTGGCCACGTGTTCCTCAGGATATGGAGCCAAGAGGCATGGGGTGGCATCATATTTAACGGCTTGAGAAAATCAGATGTTTATAGAATGCAGACGCCACCCTCGGTGTAGAGAATTGCCCAGTGAAGATGCTCTTGTACTCGTGGAGTGTGGCGTGCGTAATTCATCTCTGCACAGAGCTAGCATTCATAGTCACCGTAAGGGCATCCTCACTGGATGGGAGCCCAACACCTGCATAGGAAGGAGCACCTGAAATCTTTCAGTTTGGAAGAGCTTCCAGAATCACTGGGTTCTGCCTCCCTCAGGTCTGCTCCCACTTCAGTCCTGTCGCCCATCATCCTGGAATCAAATTGTCTCTCAGCCTGAGTGAAGGATGCTAGTTTAATAGTTTAATACTATGGTAATCTCTGGAGGGCTGGGGAAGATTGAGCAGGGAAGGAAGTTTAGTGTAAACTCAGCTCCTCTCAGTGCTTGGTGAGGCTGGGCCCCCAGTCTTTTACAGCTCTATCTACATTATGATGACTCTTATTTGTTTATTTTGACAGTCTCATACCACCCTAAAGACGAAAGAAGCCACATTCAAGTAATACACGTTTTCATTTAAGGTCACCTAGCTGGTAAGTAGCAACACCTTGACTTAAACTTTGAGTACCTGGCGTTCTTTGCACTGGAAAGTCCTGAATGAATCAGCAATGTTAGGAGGACTACAGATTTTCAAATATCAGGGATTAAATTCACTCATATTCATCATGTGAATACAATACACAAAATAACCAAAAAAGAAAGAAAGAAAGAAAGAAAGAAAAAAGAAAGAAAGAAAGAGAAAGGAAGAAAGAAAGGAAAGGAAAGAAAATAAATAGGACAGGACATCTTCTATATTCAACTAGCATTGGCATCTATTCCTATGGGTCTTTTACATTTTTTTTTTCACTAAATAGAACAGCTGAATAGTTTCCCCTTGAATATAAATGGGTGTCTGAATTACCAAGGTGCCTAGAGCCTGGCCTGACTTAACTTTCACCCTAGGTATCCACCCTGATTTCACAATCATCAGATGGGATGTGATGCAATTTTGCAATTTTTAAAAACAGACTGTGCAAAACAAGTATTGAGTAATTCAAATCTCTGTATCCTTGTATGTATGTGCCTAGCAACCTTGCAGGTCTGTTTGACACAAGGGAAAAAATGCCCTTGGACAGCATTTCAGTAAGATAGGAGAGAAAGCAGGAAGCTGCAGAGTGTTGTAATCAGTAGGCCTGGCTGAGATGAACCAAGCAGGGGTCCTGCTCAGCCTCCCCCATCCCTCCCCTCCTGGTGTTGCAGCAACAAGACACAGAGAGAAGCCAACTGCACCAACACATCTCAGTGTTTCCATTGTGGACTGCAGACCCTGAGGCAGAAACTGAAAACTGTTCTAGAACATTCTTTCTGTGGAAACACTGATGCAGTCTTACAAAAAAAGAAAAGGAATCACAAATCAATTCATCACGTCCCAATATGTTAATATGTTTTCATTTGGTGGATTACCTTCCAGGAGTCTATGACTGACTCATTGATTTTTTCATTCAGTCATTCACTCATTCATTCACCCATTCACTCTTTCATTCATTCACTCATCTATTCATTCAATCACTCATCCATTCACTTATTTATTCATTTAATAACTCATTCATTCAATCAATCAGTCATTCATTCACTCATTCATTTGCTCATTCATTCAATCACTCATCCATTCACTCATTTATTCATTTAATAACTCATTCATTCAGCCATTCATTTGCTCATTCATACAATCACTCATTCATTCACTCTTTTAATCATCCATTCACTCATCCATTCATTCAGTCACTCACTCATTCATTCATATTAAGCACTGTGGAACAGAATAAGAGAAACTTTCCACCTATTGAACATGACTAGGATATGACTGGACACAGTGACTTACTTTTATGATCAAATGTATCTCCAACAAACTATCATGTGTGGTCATTAGAAAGATAAGGATATAAACTAAGGGCATCCTAGTAGCCCAATGAAGCTCTCTCAGTAGGCCATGAGACTGGGTTTCAAATCCAGTTCCCTATGACTGAAAATAATGATCTGTTCTACCCTAAGGACTATCAGTTTTACATTTCTCTCATTATCCATTATAGTTAAACACTTTGATTTCTATTTCAGTAAGTGAATATATTTTTCCACTTTATTGTGGGCTATTGGTTAACAGAACATTTTATAAAGGAATATTTTAATGTACACAATCTAAATACATACATATATGTATTAGTTTATTCAGAGTATAGTATAAAAGTTTTACAGCTATAAATCATAGGTCATAAAAATCTCAACTAGGAGTCGGGCAGTAGAGCAGCGGGTTAAGCACATGTGGCGCAAAGCACAAGGAATGGAGCATAAGGATCCCAGTTCGAGCCCCCGGCGTCCCTCCTGCAGGGGAGTCGCTTCACAGGCAGTGAAGCAGATCTGCAGGTGTCTGTCTTTCTCTTCCCCCCCTGCCTTCCCCTCCTCTCTCCATTTCTCTCTGTCCTATCCAACAACAATGACATCAATAACAACAGTAATAACTACAACAATAATAAAAAACAACAAGGGAAACAAAAGGGGAAATAAAGTAAATATTAAATAATTGAAGAAAAATATTAACTAGGGGGCCAGGTGGTGGTGCACTTGGCAGAGCGCACATGCTATAATGCTCAAGGATCCAGGTTGGAGCCCCTGGTCCCCACCTGCAGAAATGTTTGCAAGTGGTGAAGCAGGGCTGCAGGTGTCTCTCTGTCTCCCTCCCTACCACCCCTTCCCTCTCAGTTTTTGGCTGTCTGTATCCAATTAATAAAGTAAAATAAAATAACAAAATAAAAAATTCACCTAGGAAGAAAGGCATCTCTATTCCCTATACATAGACTTGATATTGATTTTAAGTCTCCATTCTGATAGGTAATAAAAAATCAACCAAATCCATGAAGGACATTCACGTAGGAAAGCCTGGAAAATTCCAGACTGTTGCTGTGTTCCAGGTTGTTACTTGGTTTGATGGAGGAACAGTGTCCTGTGACCCTTAAGTTCCATTCTCTCTTTGCTTTCCATCCATTGTGTATCCCTATTCCCACCCCATTTCTACTTTGTGTCTTGAAATGTTGCTTCTGCATCCCAGTTAACCAACTGCTTAGCCTCTGCAGGTCTGTTTTGAGTCAGAGCTCTTCCTTAAAAAGGAAGATTGGTTATCAGTGACTTCCTGGTGCTGACTTTCTGTGAGTTTGCTTATTCCCAGTTACCCAGTTAGTTCCTATTTTACAGCCTGGCTTCAGTTTGTTCCAGATGAGACAACCATGACTTCAGTAGCAGACATTGCAATGGATCGTGGACTAGGTTAAGTGAACAAAGGATACAGGTGAGCAGTGAAGGGGTAGCTTGTCTGTTAGAAAGCACTCTTCTGAAAGTAAACCCAGTAGTAGAGGCCTTAAAGAATTGGTTCCTGGGCAGAGGGTAGATAGCAGATAGCTTAATGGTTATGGAAAGTGACTCTTATGCCTGAGGCTCCAAAGTCCCAGGTTCAATCCCTGCACCACCATAAGCCAGAGCTGAGCAGTGCTCTAGTTAAAAAAAAAAAAAAAAAAAAAATTGGTTCCTGTCCTGGGGTGGCTTGGAGAGAGCTCCGTATCTGGCAAGAAGTCAATGGTCTGGGGCAATGTACCCTTGAAGTTCCAAGATGGTCTTTTGTTCTGCTTTAGTTTTCACCACCAAGAGGATGTCTCTCTGATGAATCCACTGCTCCAGGCAGTCTTTAATTATCCCAGTGTTTGATAGGATGGTGAAACTTTGAAATCAGAGAAGAGGGGAAATAGGGATAGAGAGAGGTCCCTGCTCATCAAATCTGCCTCCTGCAGGTGGGGAGCAGGAGTTTGAACCCAGGTCCTTATGTGTGGTGATGTGGACTTTCAGCTGGGACCTGAAAGATGGCTTTTGATAGAACTGGAAATTTCCAGTGTTACAGGTAAAACCCAAAGGTGTTTTGCTAAAAAAAAAAAAAAAAAAAAAAGTCTTCTTCGGTGATCAGATGTATTTTCCCTTTTTAATAACATATATTTTATACAGACACAAAAAGAAATTGGAGGGAGGGGAGGCAGAGGAGAGGGAGACAACTGCAAACTGCTTCAGTGCTTATGGCACTCTCCCCCTGCAGGTCGGGAATGGGAACCTGAACCCATGGTTCATTCTCTCTCTCTCTCTCTCTCTCTCTCTCTCTATATATATATATATATATATATATATATATATATATATATGCAGGTGGGGAATGGGAACCTGAACCCATGGTTCATCCTCTCTCTCTCTCTCTCTCTCTCTCTCTATATATATATATATATATATATATATATATATATATATATATATACAGGTGGGGAATGGGAACCTGAACCCATGGTTCATTTTCTCTCTCTCTCTCTCTCTCTCTCTCTCTATATATATATATATATATATATATATATATATATATATTTAATCAGGCCCTGCATTGATTAGATGAAGATCCCACACAAGTACTGTGGAGGTCAACATTCTTACTTCCAGTACACCAGCTTCAGTGTGACTTTTATTCAAAAGCACCTTTTAAAAATGTCCAGGTCTACCTAGGCTGTGGATGATAGTGTTTTACAGAAAATCTGAGAATTTTTTACATATGTACCAACAACTGTATTTACTATAAACCATTAATCCCCTCAACAACAACAACAATAAAAATAAATAAATAAATGAGTATCCAGAATAGTTTTTGACCTCAGATCTAGGCACTGTGACTATGCACAAGATGACACAACAGTTGTCACCCACCACAAATTTCTTTCCATGAGCAGCACTATAAACATACAGAGGGATGGTCCTGGAGGTGGCACAGTGGATAAAGCATTGCATTCTCAATCATGAGGACCGGAGTTCGATCCCCAGCAGCAGATGTACAAGGACAGGCATAAGGATCCCGGTTCGAGCCCCTGGCTCCCCACCTGCAGAGGAGTCACTTCACAGGCGGTGAAGCAGGTCTGCAGGTGTCTGTCTTTCTCTCCCCCTCGCTATCTTCCCCTCCTCTCTCCATTTCTCTCTGTCCTATCCAACAATGACAACATCAATAACCACAACAATAATAACCACAACAATAAAACAACAAGGGCAACAAAAGGGAGTAAATAAATAAATAAATATAAAAAATAACATATTAAAAAATAATAATAAAATAAGCATATAAAGGGGGAAAATGATGGCACCTCTTCTGTATTTCTCTGCTAATCATCTCAAAGTAAATTTCACACTTGCTACGGCTACCAGGAGAGACAGCATGTACTGAAAGCAAAGATCAACCCGCCTTCCCGTGCGACAGAATGGACAGAGAACCAATGATTTTCCCAGACTCTGAATGTCTACACAACTGAGTGAATCCCTGTCGATTTTCCCATGTAATTGACTTTAATGGAACAAGTGCCAAGCAAGAAGTTGTGAAACCCTGTAATAATTGCTCAGTGCAAGTCAAGGGCACCTTGTTAATACCAAGGTAAATAACAAACCCCGAAGAAGGCTTTTTATCTGTTTTTCTTTATACTGGCTTTCACATAAGTGGTAAGTGTTGGCCTACTGGCTGGATCAAAGGACATTAGAAGAAGAGTCATGTGAAAGGCATTATCGTGTGGATGGAGTGCATGGTGGTGACTGCAGCTCACAGGGCTCTAGGAAGACTGAGAAGAAGCAACTTGATCTCGGAATCCAGAATGGCTGTTTCCTCCTTAACAAGACAGAGAATCCCCAGCAGCTCCTGTACCCATGCTCTTTGCTTTGCTGTGGAGAAGGGAAAAGTCAAATTATTGGTCATCTGCAGTCATCCTTTAGGACGAGGTGACCTTGTAATCGCTCTCTTTTTAAAATCATTATTATCTTTGGATATTTTTGGACAGAGACAAACATAATTTGAGAGGGAAGGGGGTCATAACAGCCCTGCTTCAACATTTGCAAAGCTTTCTTCTTCAGGTGAGTCCCGGGGACTTGAACCTGGGTCCTTGTACATTGTAACATGGGCACTCAGTCAGGTGCACCACCACTGGCCCCATCTTCCTCTCTTTCTTCTCTCACTATAATTTGAAAAAAAAATTGCTGTATTTTTAATTTTAATTTTTTATTGAATAGAGATAGATAGACATTAAGAGGGGTTGAGAGGACAGGGAGGAAGAGAGATAGAGAGACACTTTCAGCCCTGCTTCACCACTTGTGAAGCTTTTCCCCCTGCAGGTAGGGACCAGGGGCTTGAACCCAGCTCCTTGTGCACTGTAACGTATGCCCTTAACTATCTTAACCAGGTACACCAACACCCAGCTCCAATCTGGCTGTATTTAATGTTGTCCTTTAGTTACCTCTACTATACTTTAAAAAGTCACAGGGATAGTTATTGTTATAATCACTTTATTTGGTAAGTAGGCTAACTTTGAAAAATCCCTTTGTTAGTATAGCAATAACTATCTATTGTCTTCTTGAACCCTAAGACAGCAGGAAACTCACATTTCCACTATAGAGCCTATATTTCCCCCAGTCCTGGAAACTTACGGTGGGGCCCACTTTCCTGAATGCTTCTCTCAATTCATATCAAATAATATTGCATCGCCGATCCCAACATAGTCAACACGAGTGACCCCTCAGCATGCTTCACCCCAGACTGTGTCCAGAGACTTCAGGTGAGGAATGACCCTTCAGCTTCATTACTCGGGTGAGACCTTTCCTTTCATAGTATTCTCTAATTCCATTCCAGGTGGTTCACTTCCTAACAAAGTCCCAAAACCTAGATATAGACCAGGTCCCATGAGACAGAGCATACGTTCACACGTATCCATAAACTAGGGCAAAATATACACCTGAAAGCAAATGTACACAATAGTCTGCAATGAGTACCCCCCCCCCAACTCTTCATCTGCACTATTCCAGCCTTTAGGTCCAGGATTGCTCAACAATGTGTTTGGCTTTGTATGTTAACTCTCTTTTCAGCCACCAGGTTCCAGATGCTAGCATGATGCCGACCAGACTTCCCTGGACAGACAACTCCACCAATGTGTCCTGGAGCCCTGCTTCCCCAGAGCCCTGCCCCACTAGGGAAAGAGAGAGGCAGGCTGGGAGTATGGATCCACCTGCCAACACCCATGTTCAGTGGGGAAGCAATTACAGAAGCCAGACCTTCCACCCTCTGCATCCCACAATGACCCTGGGTCCATACTCCCAGAAGGATAAAGAACAGGAAAGCTATCAGGGGAGGGGGAAGGGACACAGAGTTTTGGTGGTGGGAATTGTGTGGAGTTGTACCCCTCTGTTGGTATGTATGAGACCCCTTCTGTTTCATTTGGTTTAAATCCCCCCTGCTTAACACTATTCTATTTACATAACCACTTCATTCTATTTACATAAGCACTGTTAACAAGTTCCACCCTTCCTCCAGGGCATTGGTGGTTCAGTGATAGGATTCTCGCCTGCTCCACCCCCTCCTTGTCACAGTCTGATTTTCGCCAGTCACTTTTCTTTCCACCCTCTCTATGTCACATCCTGTTTCCCCCTTACTTGGCAAGTATATATAAAGACAGCATTGTGAGTTTTACTGTACTTTGAGTTTAACTCAGCTCGGCTTAGATAGCGCTGCGTCCTGCATGAATAAAGAGATACTGCCTACAGCTCAACCATGAGTCCCTGGTCGTCTGTTACCCGCCCGTGGAGCCAGCCCATTGAAAATAACATAACCTGTCGAAAACAACACCGCTCTTATCCTATGGTTTTGTTAATGTCTCCTTTTTTAAATTAAAAAAAAATTTTTAAGTCACAGGGAATGAGGATGATGGATACACAGATGGAGGAAAGGTAAATGGAAGGACAGAAAGTAAGACAACTCTGCCCCCAAGTCAGGGAGGAATGAGGAGTGTCTCTGACAGAGGCCATAGTCACAGGATGGGTGGCTGCCTGGAGGGAGAAAAGATGGTTCTCACCTGGGACTGGGTAGGGAAGTAGGAGAGAGAGTCCTGATTGGCCTGCTCTTTGATGAACTCAGCTGATTAAATAAGTGACTTTAGTAATCCCATCATCTGGTTAATGCACTTCAGAATGTGTCCCAGATACTCTGGTCATTATACTAATGGAAAGCTTTTTTTTAAAAAAAAAAGAAAAAAAGAAAAAGGAAAAGAATCCCTCTCCCTGCATTCATCTTGTAATTATCCACTTCTTGCCTATCTCTTGCAGCTTTTGATAAGAGCCATTAGGACTGTAATTACAGACTCTGCTAATGTATTAATCACACTGCAGATGCAGTCTTTTACCACCCCTGTGGAAGACTGAAATATGTTAACCTTTCTGGTGTCTTTAGCCAGAGGCTGAGTGAGACTTGTATTATGACCTGGCTCAGCTGCGGGAACCCCAGCCAGCCATCTGGAATGTGTGTGACAGGCAGAAACAAAGCCCTTCCCCCCCCACCACCACCAGCCACTTCCCTTTTTAGGGACTTGACATGAAGCACTGGGTTTATCTTGTCTCCTGAGGCCCTATGTCAGCCTCAAGACCTGAAATAGTTATGGCCTCGCTGTCCTAAATATTTGATTCTTGAGTCAAGTTTTTGTTTTTTTGTTTTATAATTGCTAGACTTCGTTCTTTAAATAGAGAAGGGCAGTTGAAACTGCACATTTGAAATAAACACCAGGTTTAGTTACAGAATGTTTTTTTTTTCCATTTTCTTATTTAAATCGTGCACCCCATCCTGGTGAGTACAGTGGAGTGGTGAGATATTTGATTCATCTAAAGCCATGCCAACTGGTTTTAGGGCAGAGATGATTCAGAGGTCTCTGGAATATGAGGAGGCGTTTTTAGCTGTTAGGAGGGGTGTAGCTAGGCCAGGCCATAAACTTCTACATGCCTTTTGTAGAAACCTTGTCAACTGGCCATTGCTCTGACTCTAAGCTGACATTTCACTGATAAGTTCCTCCAGATTAAACAGCCAAGGCAAACACATTGACCACAGACATAAGCACATGTCAGGGCACCTAACAGCCTCTACGCTGTGTGATAACATATCTGTTTCAGCCAGGGCCTGAAGCTGGAGTAGCGAGGTTGCCTTGACATCTGCAGAAACAGCCTTGGGACAAAAATATTTCCAGATAGTCCTGCTTGATATCTACTCAAGTGAGGGGAAACAGCAGAGGACTCAGAGTTCATGTGAGTGCTTTAGTAGTTTCTATGTGGTGAGGCATTCATTCCTAGTTCTTTGGTCTTCTTAGTGTGAGACCAATGAGTCTCACCACACTGGCATTCAGACCCCAGTGTTCATTTTGCAAGGTCCTGGATGTCACTGGCTTTCTTGAAATTAAACTCAAGGGGTCAATATCAGTCTGATTGATTTGAAGAAGCCTTAGTAGTTTTCTCTTGATTGTTTGGAAGATAATGGTAGTTTTTCAAAATAACAAAAAGATAGTCAACTACGTCTATAGTTTGTTTTATTTATATACGTATATCCCATAGAGAAGTAGAAGAGACCTAGATTGACAATAATTGATAACCTGGAGCAGTTCTGATCCAGCAGTAGAGTTCTGTTTCTATCAAGAATCCACGTACTCAAGTAATGTGCCAAACAGACAGCTGGGTCGCTGCTGGGAGGGTGACAGAGATGGAGACAGAGACACTGTCTGCTGAGCTTCGTAGGTGCAGAGCAGACATGAGTTTCAAGATTGGTCCCATGATGAAAGTCAACAAGGGTCTCTAACTGCTCAGATAAGGACACATGCTGAGGCTCAGTGGTGGGGGAAGGAATCAGCAAGTGAGCTTCCTTCTCCCTGAGGTTATTTCCACAGGGTTCCTATGATTTGACCACCCTCTTTTCACCTTAGATTACCAACTCAGAGATGTGAATTAACCATCTTTCTCAGTCTCTGGCTTGCTGTTGACTTACATATCTGCAGGAATCTTTTTCTATTCTGTTTATAGACACGTCTGCTTACTGATTCATTTCTCCTTCTCACTCCCATCCCCCCTCTGTCCACTATCTGAAAGAACTCTATTCCAATCACCCTCTTATCTTTGTGTTGTCTCTCTATCCTGTGTGCATTGCTTTTAGGCATACATTTTAATATACAAAGGGCAATGCTTTTAGAGTCCATTTCGTTCCTAAGTGATGTTGCCATTCCTTAGACTGATGATAGATTTTGTGTCAAATACCCAAACTTTTTTACTCATCTTTTTACTTATGATCAATAGTGAGTCACAAGATTGTACAATGACAGCTTGTCGTTCCACACCACACACCCTCACCTCTGAAAGATGACCTCCACAGTTCTCACAAGTCTTACAAATGCTTTGCTTATTTTTTTTCAAGTTAATGTCAATCAGATATCACCAACGAGTGAAACCATCTGGTAGTTGTCTTTCATCTCTGCACTTACTTCACTAAGCATCATCAGCTCCAGTGCCATGCATACTGTCCCAAAGGACACAATAGCATCTTTTTGTCTGCAGAGTAGTTCTCCATGGACTATCTGTCCCACACTTATTTAGCCAGTCATCTCATCTGTTGATGTCATGTCCAGTAGTTTGAAATGGTGTCTAACCGTTCTCCCATCCATTCTCCATCTTAGGGTAGAATCTCAATGTCTTTGATGTTTCTGTGAGGGGGACTGTTAGTGAGTAACATGTGTCTGTATGGAGAACTACGCAGCTATCATCGTCTCCTGGATTTCTTTGTTATACCAGTAAATTGTAAAACAGTCAGCCCTATCCTCAATAAATTATGGAATGGTTGAGATGAGGAGGATATAAGGGATCAAAAAGTCTAAAAAAGTGAATATTCTTGGGAGCCCAGCCATAGCACAGCAGGTTAAGCACACATGACACTGAGCTCAAGCATCAGCATGAGAGTCCTGGTTTGAGAACCTTCACAGGCGGTGAAGCAGGTCTGCAGGTGTCTGTCCTTCTCTCCCCCTCTGTCTTCCCCTCCTCTCTCCATTTATCTCTGTCCTATCCATCAATGATGACATTAATAACTACAACAATAAAACAACAAGGGCAACAAAAGGGAATAAATAAATAAATACATATTAAAATAAATAAATAAAATTTTTAAAAACGTGAATATTTTGACAAAATAACTATAATAATAAAGACACAATAAAATAATAACTCTGATGACAAAAAAAAATACAAGACTTAGATGTTCCCAGATATGGAAGAAGGTGAACTGTCCTGCTTGAGCACTCAGTCTATAGGTGAGGCTTTTTGCTAAAAATTCCCAGGTACTAGGCATTTCCCCACTAAGCAGGGTGTCCAGGGAGACTTCTGAGGGCAAAGTCTAAGAAGTCTACTCTGAAAATGAAGGATGGGGGTGGTGGCACACCGGCTACAGTGCTCGAGGACCCAGGTTCAAGTCCCTAGTGCCCACCTGTAGGGGGGAAAGCCTCAGGAATGGTGAGGTGGGGCTGTAGGTCTCTCTCTCTCTCTCTCTGTCCTTCCCCTTCCTCTCAATTTCTGGCTGTCTCTATTAAATAAAGATAATAAAATTTATCTGAAAAGAAAATAAAGGATTTTGTAGGTGAAGATATCCCTTCTTCAAACTTAGGTGGGGGAAGAAACAGCCTAATTATATATATTGTTTAGTCAAAGCTATAGGGCATTTGAGAGAATAGAAATGAGTTCTATTGTGAGTTTACAGAGAGAAATTATAGACTTTATTTTTAAATAAATGCATAGTTTTTAGTATATTATCTAATGCTGTTTAAATTAGCAACAGGGTTAGCTTCCTACAAAGTATTCGAATTTGTTGAAGACTTAATGAGTGTGAGCAGTTATACATATTTTCTGCCAGGATTATCCCCAGAGCTCAGTATCTGCAGAAGTCCATGGCTCCTGGTACCTTTTTTTTTCTTGACAGAGGATGAGAAGCAGAGAAAAAGAAAGAGGGACAAGGAGAGAAGGACAGGCCCCTGGCACCCCACTCACTGGCCCTCCCATTATGATGGGACATTATACCTCTGTCTTCACACAGAGCAGCACACACTCTTTCTCTCTTTTATTTATGTTTAAATTTTTATTAGTGATTTACAAAGTGATAATATAGTAGAGGTATAATTCTACACCATCCCCACCATAAGAGTTCTGTGTCCCAATTCTCTCCAGTGGAAACTAGTAATTCTCTAAGGTCACAGATAGGAGTTGACTTTATATATCTACTATCTATCTATCTATCTATCTATCTATCTATCTATCTATCTATCTATCTGCTGGGAAATTGTACAGATGCATTCACACATGCCATGTTTTCCCCTCAGGCTACTAGTTCCCGTGAGAGTTGGGACACTCTCAGAGTGCCTGTTCCGCCATGTTATGCCCTCAGGACATTGTCTATATCCCTGTGATATCTGGAGTGCTTTGGTCACTCCTTCCCCCTCCCATTCTCACGAGAGTTATCATCCTATCCTGGAGTGCTATGGTTACTCCTCCCCCTTTCCATTCTCGTGAAAGTTACTCCTATAAAACCCTTCACCTCGCTCTCTTGCCAGCTCCACTCCGGTGTTCAGATGCAGGAAAGGTTACTGCATGAGGAGGCCATTTTCACTACCTCCACGTGGCCCAACCTGCTTCTCTAGCACCCAACTCTGAGGTGCCAGTGCAAATAAAGATTTGTGTTTCCTCTTCGCTCCGGACCCCCTCTCTCTCTTCTTGGTGGCCCGCGCACAACAACATCTGGCACAACAACATCTATCTATCTATCTATCTATCTATCTATCTATCTATCTATCTATCTATCTTTTTTACCTCCAGGGTTATTTCAGGGGCTTTTTTTTCTATTTTATTGCATAGGAAAGAGAGAAATTGAGAGAAGGGGGGAGATAGGGACAAAGAAAAAGGCCTGCTTCACCACTTGAGAGGTGACCCCTCTGCTGGTAGATAACTGGGAGCTTGAACTGGGATCCCTGTACTTTGTACTATGTGCACTTAACCTGGTATGCCACAGCCTGACCCCCAATCAGTCTATCTATCTAGCTAGCTATCATCTATCTAATCTAATCTAATCTATCATCTGTCTATCTATCAGCTATCTATCTACTTACCAACCTATGACTTTCTTTCTCTCTTTTTGTCCATTTTTCTACAGTCCTGCCTTATCGTCCTTTCTTTTTTTGTAATATACATATATATATATATATATATATTTATTTATTTATTTTACCTTTTGTTGCCCTTGTTATTTTTATTGTTGTAGTTATTATTGATGTTGTTATTGATCTCATCATTGTGAGGTTGGATGGAGAGAAGTGGAGAGAGGAGGGAAGACAGAGAGGGGGAGAGAAAAACACCTGCAGACCTGCTTCACCGCCTATGAAGTGACTCCCTGCAGGTGGGGTTTATCTTCCTTCCTCAGTCACACCTACAGCTATTACTGTTTATTCCTTCTCCTCTTCACCACCACCACCACCTCATCTTCCTCCTTCCCCTCCCACAGCTCTTTCTTTCTGGCTTCTGTAATTGCTTCTCCACTGGCCATGGGTGTTGGCCATGGGTGTTGGCAGGTGGATCCACACCCCAGCCTGTAGCCTCTCTACTAGGTGAATCAACTTCTAGTCCCCAGTCCTATGATATTTTGAAATCAGGCTATACGTGAACTGAAGAAGCAGGAGAAGGTCATCATCATCTTTACAAAATCCTATCATAAAGAATGAAAGCGTATGATTAGTACAACATAAGCAGATAAATAGGCAAAACATAAGATGTCACTCACTTGAGCATGTAACTTCACTTTATGTGCTTTTGAAAGAGCACTGTGGATACAGAAGATGGTGGGAGAGGGACATCCCTTCCAGAAGGCAAGTCTAAGGCTGAACAACAGAGCACCATTTCCTAACAGGAAGGCAGGGCTCCACCAGCACAGGAGGGGGGCCAATCTCTGGGTCTGGCAGCCCTGCCCTTTCTTGTGCCTCTGTGACTCAGGGTCACTGGCCTATTTCTCAAATGCAGCCCTGGGACTGGACCAGCAGCACATTGGTGCCCAGCTGCTCGAAGGTGCACATCATACCTAGGGCAATCTTGCTGAAGTGATGATGGGTGTTCTGAACATTCAAAGTCAAGAAAGAACCAAGTGCTCAGAACTGAGGGAATAGTATCCTCTGCAAAAAAGCTCACGGTGGCAGCGAGAGGTCCATCCCAGGGCCTAGTGGGGTTGTTCGTGGGACAGAAAGGACAGATACAAAGGAGAATGGGAAAGAAGACAGAGGAGATAACAGCCCGACTGCATGAGCCATGCTCAGGTTCCTGCAATTTACTTCAGAGAATTTGCACATGATTAACACATATGTGCTGTATGTGTGTTGTGATCATTGAACTTTGGAAGAATTTCATGGAAAAAGTGACATCTATGAGTCTTCAGGATACTCTGCCTTCTATATATAATACAAATAAAAATACATATTAGGTATTAAAACCATATTTATTTTATTTGTTTATTTTGCCTCCAGGGTTGTCACTGGGGCTCTGTGCTACCACTAGGAACCCACTGCTCTGGTGGCCACTGCTTTTTTAAAATTTATTTATTGGTTTATAGTTGACAGTAAAATACAGTATTTTGTACATGTGTAACATTTCCCAGTTTCCCACATAACAATTCAACCACCACTAGGTCCTCCTCTGCCATCGTATTCTAGGACCTGAACCCTCCCCACACCCCAGAGTCTTTTATCTTGGTGCAATACAGCAGACATTGTTATTTATTTATTTTTCCTTCTTCTATGTTATTGGGGAGGACAGAGAGTAATTGAGAGCAGAAAGGGAATACAGAGAGAGAAAGAAAGACTCCTGCAGGCCTGTAAGTGTACTGCTTATAAGGTGATCACCCCTGCAAGTGGGGAGATGGGGTTTGAACCTGGATTCCTGTGCAGGTCTTTCCACTTAGCTGGGTACAACACTGCCCAGCCCACTGAAATCCAGATTATAAAATCAACACCCTAGGATTTTGGAGTAGAAAGGAAACTCATAAATCATTTAATTTGATCAGGTTTCTTATTTAAATGGAAAAACAGGAGGATAGAAATCAACAGAAAACTTGAAATTACATGACATTTTGGAAGTCAGTTAAGAGGAGGGGGTCGCCTCACTCAGTGGTCACTCAGTACTATGTGCACTGAGCCAGGTGTATCACTGAGAAGCCCCTGCCATTCTTTTCTCAAATATAAATTACTCATTCAGAAACATATGTGCCTATACTAAAACACAAATGCTAGCCTAAAGCAGATGACAGGCACTTTCTCCAGAAATCCCTCAAGCCCTTCAAAGAAAACACCTGGTGAGTCCTGTATCTGGCATATCATTTCATATAGTATGTATCAAACTATGGGGATCAAGATATTTCGGAATAGGCCATCCATTCACAATCAGAAAGTTCAAACCATGATCTGGTCTTCACTTTCGGTTTCAGAAGATTTCTGATCCACGCTCTCTGTCTTTTCAAAGTGGCCAAGACTTTTGCCTTCATTCATAACCATCAGTGAGTCTCCAAACTTTAAGTTAAGCATCTCCATGGCTCTGGGGACTAGGTTCGGCTAAAAGAATATTGCCGGGAGCCAAGGCCTTAGCTAAGACTCTCATGTAGCCGCTGAGAGGACATTCCGATGATTGGAACTGAGATTACCATCTAGCTGTTTGGAAAGTTGCTCACCCACCTCCCTCCCCCACTACCTTAGCAGAATTTCCTCCTTGTTTGTGCATATATGGCTGTTGAAAAATAAAATTTTCAGAGCTTGATCAGACCTCCTGACTTGCTCTTGTTCTTCGTGTCTCTTGTCCCCTCCATTCTCTCGCCCCCTACCCTAGATTTCTGTCAATAACCCTGCAGGCCAGGGCACCTAGCACCCAACGTGGGACCTTTTTGGGTCTGGGGTCCTAGAGAACATCGCTTCCCAGTGGTCAACCACGAAGCATAGGACTGCCACTTCAGAGTAGGAGTGATTAAAGGTTTGCATAGGATTGCCACTCTAGCCCAGAGTGAGTGAAGATCTGCATGGTGATCACCGCAGATTTGAACATCTGTGAGATTGATCCGTTTTGAGGTAAGAAAGAGTGACACAATTATGGGACAAGCATTGAGTAAACATGATTTGTTGCTTAAGGGCCTCAAAGAGTCCCTCAAGACACGAGGAGTAAGGGTTAAGAAAAAGGATCTCAAGAAGTTGTTTTTTTTTTTTATTTTGTGAGTGATGTTTGTCCGTGGTTCCCCTTAGAAGGGACTATTGATGAAAAAAGATGGGCCAGAATAGGAAACTGTTTAAGAAATAACCTTCTGTTTGTGAGTCTGTCTCTATTCCCATACCTGATTCAGGAGACCCCGTCCCTGAAATGGCGCCTGCTAAGTCTCCTCCTGTTAAGATTTACCCCTCTTTGACAACCTTAAGATCTCGCACTAAAGATGGGCCTGATGATAGTCTTTCTCCTTAAGAGGCCTTATCCCTTGATGAAGAGATGACCAAATATCATAATCCTGACCGGCCACCCCCACACTCTTCTTTGTCCAGACCGCCTCCCTATACCACCACCTCTCCATTTTGTGCTCTGGTTCTTGACTTGGCTGACATCACTGACTATACCACTAGGGCTAAAACTCAACTAGCACAAAAAACAGCTTCCCTTAGAAAATTAATAGAAGGAAAATGAGAGTATTTACAATTAGTTAAAGAACCGTGGGCTCTTGATTTGGCATTTTCATAAAACCAGCCAGCCAAAAAAGATCTAGGTTTTTCCCTCTGGCTACCACCAGAGCTCTCAGAAAGTGTTAAACTAATTCTGAGTGAGATCTTATCTGGCTAGCAAGCTATTCTTTAAAAAAAAAGAAAGAAATCAATCAAACAAGACATTCTCTCTAACTTAAAAACTATTAATCAGAGAACCAGTACACACTTTTGATAGAAATTTAATTATTTGTTTCTTTAAAACTGTAAAATGTACCTTAGCCCAGAAAAAAAATTTCAAAGATTTTTCTCCACGCGTAACAATAAATTAAGCCCGCTTGTTCCATCAGTGCAGCCAATCACGGCACAGAGCTACTGCTCCACAGATTGGCAAAGACTGCAGTCAATCATTCCCTAGCCACAAATGCCCCTCCTTGCGGGGGGGGGGGGGTGTAGAGTTGGTGAGTTAGGAATCCAAAAACCAGAGCGGTTTTTCAAAGGGAAATTTTTCTTTTCACCAAGAATGTCTGTTTTAAGTCTGTGTGCTAATCTTGTTTTTATTAATGTGTGTTAACCCCTAAGTAACTAAAGTTTGTTTTAAGTTTTAAATAAGATTTAGTTAAGCTAAATGTGGTTTTAAAGATCCCGACTCATAGAGTTGGCACACCTTTACCAGAATAAAATATAGGACAGTTTTGTCCTTCTGATAGCTAATATCAGCATCAATTCATTAGTTAAAAGATTTTCTGAGATATATAGGCATGGTAAAATGCCTCTACAGTCTCTCTCACTCTTGTGAGAATTCTAAATATTACCAGCACCCCAATACCAAGTGCCAATGTTTGTTAATTTGTTAATTCCATGTTTGAACTGGCTTTCTAATAACCCAGTCCGGGTACAGCAGTGGCCTTGCCAAGAAAAAAGAGTTAAATGTGATATTTCTGGCATGATAAAAACTTTTTATTTGGCAGATGTGATCCAACAAAATTATTTAGTGCAAAATGGTCATCTAAAAGAAATGTTAACAGTCAAAATTTATTTTGAACATTTCAGCTATGAGGTTTATCTTAGCTTTTTAAGTTACCTATCCAAATCAAAGTGAAAGATCAATTAAGTTGTGTACCCACCCTTGTTCATAGCTGCTGTAAGGGTGTGAAAGCTTTGTGATAAGCAAAGATCCTAACAAACAAAGTTTAACATTTTACTTAAAATTGTTTAAGTGACTAAAAAAAAAAAAAGTTTCCAACACAGTTCTTATGTGGTAACATAAAGGTAAAAATTCATTTGCTAAGACAGCTAAAGATTTAAAGTAAAAGTCTTAAGTATTTAATGTGAAAATTCTTCTTCTCCAAATTGATATGCAAATTATCTATGTATTTAACAGCAAAAGTTCCAGCACATTCTGGAGGGCCCCGAAAATGTCCTGTGAACTGTTTTGTGGATATTGGTCCACAGCAAATTTGGCATTTGTCTGACACTAGAGATCTTTTGAAAAGCATTGCCACTAATGTGTGTTAACTCTTTAAGTAACTTAAGTTTGTTTAAAGTTTAAAGAAAAATTTAGCTAAACTGAATTGGGTTTCGAGACCCTGGTTATGAGAATTGCTACAAGAGGTTAAAAAGATAACTTTTAAATTTATGCTCTTTAAAATTCAAACAGAGCCTCTTAAAATTAGATATCATTCACTGAAGATGTGTCTAGATCTTGACTGTGATAAGTAAAAAAAAAAAAGGTTTTAAAATACTTTCTCAACTAAACAGGCAAAACTGGCTTGGGTTAGTAAAAGATAACACAATGGTTATCTTTATGCCTGAGGATGTCACTCTGATAAATGAGGTTTAATTTAAATAATATACATAGAAAAAAATTTTTTCCAAATAAAACTTATCAAATAAATATGGGACGGCCTAATGTAGAGCCGTATAGATGTTTTAGCTAACCTTTTTACATTTTATTCAAGAAGTATGCCCCTGGTTTTCCTGAGAAAGAACTCTATATATTAAAACATAAGAGAGACTAGGTAAAAAGTTAAGAGACATTTATATAGACAAAAATGCTCTGGTTAAAACTTTTATTTTAAAACTTGGTAAGAGATTTTTTTATCTTCATGAGTTAGTTACTTTTGCTTTTACAGTGACTTACTCCTTCTAATAGAGCTGTTACTGAGATAACTCCCCTATTTAGAAAGACTACAAAAATTATTATCAAATGATTGGCTTTTGAGAGTACAGATTCTACATATCAAACTTTAATTAGTTCTTTTAGAGAGTAAAAGAATTATCTGGCTTGTTTTAAGACACTGTCAGAGTTTTATTCTTGATAAATTAAAGTAATACATGGTGCTTCTGGTCTGATAAAAGATTTGTTTTGACAAATCCTGATTTAACAAAATTATTATTTTGAACATTTAAGCTATGAGGTTTTATTTTAGCCTTTTAAGTTGCCATATTAGAGGTTCTAATATTAAGAGTTTTATATCTATGCTTACTCATGATAGCTTTGTGATGAGTAAAGATCTTAGTAAACTAAGTTATAGTAGTGTGCTTAAACTGTCTAATCAGTTTAAAATAATGCTAAAAAATGGTAAACATTTTATCATGTCAACACATTATGTATTGACTTTCTATAACATATTGGTATATTTTAATAAAGAGCCTTCTAAAATCATAAAAAAAAACTCAAGCCAATTCTAACCATTAGATCATCAATTAACTTGGTACAAGTTCTCTCCCTAAGTAAATAATTATAGGTACATCTGCACATGAAGAACTGACTGCTCATATGGTAAGGTTTAAAACTAAACATTTTTCATTTTTTATTTATGGGTGTGTGATGACTCCTAAAGTCACTCATATCCTAAAATTTTTCTCATTTCTTTACAAGCCTCTTAGAATTTTAACGCTTGACCTGCTATAGTGAGGGCACTTTACTGGCTCCTGCATTGTTTAATTAAGATCCTGCTATTCAGACTTTTAATATTAATCTCCATTGATAAAAGCCAATGCGCTCTGGCAGATTGATGTAATTCACCTGCCCATGTTTAGTAAACAAAAACATTTTTTTTCTCAATTGGTACTTTTTCTAAATTTATGTAGGCTACAGCTCAAACAAGAAAAAGCTCAAAAACCTTAGGAGTCATATGCTCTGTTTTGCTTCAATAGACATCCAATCCATGTATTTTTGTTTCATTTAGAACATTAAAAGCTCAATAAATAAATAAAAAGGGAATGCACCCCCCAGTATTCAGTTGGCTAAAGTGTCAATGAAGTAACTATACTAAGCCTTTTTAATATTTACAAAAATTTGAATTGTCCATTTATTGTATCTCATTGACAAAGCCACCCACTCTCCCAGCCATAGAGACATATTTCTTCTTTTTCTTTTTTCAAAACTGGATGTCCATGTTTGTTTTCCTTTTATTTTGGTGGATGACATTATTGCTCTTGCAAAATCCACAGAGTCCCTGTTGGCAAGTCTTTACCACAAAGGACGCCATGGCAGTATATACTCCAGCTAACCGCACCAGCCTATCCAAGTCTTCTCTTTCTGCTGACCTACCACTGCTGACTTCATCCTTACATGTTTATTGACTGCTCACTTTTCTCCCAATATTCCTCATGTTCAAGGAACCTCACCTTGACTTCTAATGTGTATGCACCTCCTCTGTTTGTGTTTTGGTACAACACCACCCTATATTTTCATGTCAATTCTTCTCTACCTGGTCCTTGCCTCCTAGTTTTGCTTGTTCCACAGCTGACCCTCTATGAAGAAGAAAAATTTCACCATTTGGTGCTGATGACCACCAGAGGACCAGACGTACTGTGTTTCTTCCCCTGGACATCACATCCACTGACTGCTTCCCTTAGACTTGCTGGTGGAGCGCTAGGACACGTTGATGCCCCTTATGGGACCCCTGATTAGTCTTTTGTTAATGATTACCTTGGGACCCTTTATTTTTAATAAGATTATTGGCTTTATAAAACAAAAAATTGATTCCTTGGCATCGAAACCCTTACAAATGTATTACCACAGACTTGATTTGGCTGACAGAGGCTTGGCTGAACCTGAGGGTGACAGACCTCTTTTAGGAGCTGCATAAAACTCAGATTTATGCACGCCAGCCTTGGCATGGCGTGGGCACCCGTAAGGGGTGCAGGGCTGATCACTGCAGGGGGAGGACCCTATAGTCCGCCTCTGAGTCCCCCGTGAAGCAAACCTGTTTTGCATGGAGGTTGGTGTCGGTCATCAGAGCTCTTCGCCATGAGTTTTCCTCACCTTGGAAATAGTGGCTCTCCCTCCCCTCCCCAAAAGACACCAAGATCCGTATAAGATGCGGGAAGATCAGTTCTATATTTACCCTGCAGGAGGAATCAGGTCAATACTTCACCCCTCTGGTTAATGCCTACTCATCTCTTGATAAGATTCCTAGCTTTTACCCTCAATTTCCCGCCTCACTTAAATTGTAAAAAGGGAGGACATGCCGGGAACCAAGGCCTTAGCTAAGACTCTCATATAGCCGGTGAGAGGACATTCTGATCATTGGAACTGAGATTACCATCTAGCTGTTTGGAAAGTTGCTCACCCACCTCCCTCCCCCACTACCTTAGCAGAATTTCCTCCTTGTTTGTGCATATATGGCTGTTGAAAAATAAAATTTTCAGAGCTTGATCAGACCTCCTGACTTGCTCTCGTTCTTCGTGTCTCTTGTCCCCTCCATTCTCTCGCCCCCTACCCTAGGTTTCCATTGATAACCCCACAGGCCGGGGCAGAATAATAAAAAGCTGAGGATAAGAGAGCCAAGCAGGAACCCTACACTGGACAGGCACACAAGCTGACCATCAAAATCAGTATCCCGATGCAGTCACTGCTCTATGTGTCTAATAACTAGTTTATGCTTCTCATAAATCTACTGAACAGCTGTTATTACATGGTCAGTACAGCCTAGCCTGTCATCCGCCTCTCAAAACATGCATGGCTGTCAAATGTCAGTGACCTTGCCCCTTAGCTGAAGCTGTGAAGGCCCAAATGGAGATGCAGTCTTCCAACTTTGCTATTACTTTGCTGTCATAATCCTAGGCAGACTCTTCCACATATTCTTAAAAACAATCCAGCTTCCCAGCCCTGTTTTCAACTCTGCCAACATCTTCCCAGACAGTACGTTTAGTTTACCTACAAGTTAGTGCTTGGGCTTAGGAAAAAATTGCTAAAATCATGGGCCACATGGCTTATAACTAACGTAGATTTCCTAGCTACTGCCCATCCAAAGCCTTTAGTTTCATCTGTTCTATTCCTACCTTTGGGTTCCTGTTTATTAAACAATTTGTTTCCACTTTATATTTTACCAGTTTTAAACCACCAAATTATAGATGCTACCAGAATGCCAACCTGACCTCCCTAGGCAGATGACCTCACCAATGTGTCCCATAACCTCCCCTCCCCAGAGCCCTGCCTCACTAGGGAAAGATAGAAATGTACTGGGGGTGTGGACCCACGGCCAACACCCATGTCCAGTGGAGAAGCAATTACAGAAGCCAGAACTCCCACCTTCTGCTCCCCATGAAGTTCTTTGGTCCACACTCCCAGAGGGATAAAGAACAAGGAAGCTTCCAATGCAGGGGAATGGAGTAGGGCACTCTATTGGTGGGAATTGTATGAAATTGTATGCCTGCTATTTTCCAATCTTGTTAATCATCATTAAATCACTAATAAATAATAAACAATTAAAAAGTGGTGAATATTCATTGCCGGGAGCCAAAACCTTAGCTAAGTCTCTCACATAACCGGTGAAGGACATTCTGATCATTGTAACTGTGATTACCATCTAACTGTTTGGAAAGTTGCTCACCCATATCCCTCCCCCCACTACCTTAGCAGAACTTCCTCATGGTGTGTGCTTAAAATGCGGCTGTAAAATAAAATTTTCAGAGCTTGATCAGAAACCTGTCTTGCTCTCGTTCTTCATGTCTCTTGTCCCCTCCATTCTCTCGCCCCCTACCCTAGGTTTCCGTCGATAACCCCGCAGGCCGGGGCAATTCATCACTTTCTAAGAAGGTGTAGGCTTGATTTCTGGAAACAGAAAAGGTCATACGATTCCCAGTAACTATTAATACAGAAGGTTAGAATTCTTCCTGCCTGTTATTTGACGGACAGTTTGTAAACTGGGTCATCTCCATCTGATTTCACTATGCATCTCCTGTGTGTCTGATTTCACTACTTAAGTTTTATTCTATTTCTCATTCGTGTATATATATATAATATATATATATGTATATATATATATATAGAGAGAGAGAGAGAGAACAACTCTTGTCTCTGTCTTAGCTTCTCTTCATGTAGTGATACTCAAACTAGGTTTTGTTCCCAGCAAAACAGATGCCCTTCCTGGAGAGCTGTGCTCCCCAGTGCCAACACTGTACTTTGAATTTTATACCAGCATTGCTTTTTGTTTTATATTTTTAAATTTATTTATTCATTGATCGCATAGAGGCAGAGAGAATCCCATGTGCAAGGTGTAGATAAATAGGGAAAGAGAAAGAGAGACGCCTGCAGTACTTGCTTCACCGACTGTGAAGCTTCCCCACCTCAGGTGGGGACAGGGGGCCGGAAGCCGGGTACTTGGCAGCTACAGAACTGCCTGACCCCACTAGCATTTCTTTTCATTCCCTTTTCACACATAGGAAATTTAGACTCAGCTAATTTTCAGTAAAACACAACCAGAAAAGATAGAGACCCTTTTAATTTAAAATGCCAAGTTAATGTTTCCCACTATTAAAGTTTCATGGATACCATCTTGAATCAATAATAAAAGACAGAGTGGAAATTATTGTTCTGTTTCATTACAGTGAGGTCTTCTTGTCCACTGATATCCAAATCTAGAAGAGAGTTTAATTGACCGAAAAGTGTGAAATCAGAAAATATCAGTGAACACTGTTTGTCTAATGAATCAATTGCATTGAATCAATTGTCACACAGTGGAACTTTCCTCAACATAATTTCTCCACAGCTTCAGAGAATTCATTTACTGAGAGATGTTACAATTTATTAAAGAGTTAGCCCATGCATATTATGACATAAATCAGTTGTATGCATGTTGGGATTCTCCATTGAGCACAAATTCATTTTTCAAAGTTCCTATTGTTTATCATCCTTTTAAATTGTTCTGGCCTATCAAGTTAGTCTTTAGTTTCTCTTTGTACCTTCATGTTTTCATTCAGAAAGATTGGTGATAAAATTCTAAGAACAGTTTGGATCATTTGTTCTCAGGGTTCTCTCTCTCTCATTAGGTTCAGAGCTATTTGAGGAAGGTAACTTTGTCTTGTCTCTGTTTTCTCATTGTCTAGCACAATAAGAATGGAGAAGTTTCCACCACCAGAGTTCCGTGTCCCATCCCCTCCATTGGAAGCTTCCCTATTCTTATATCCCTCTGGGAGTATGGACTAAAATTCTTTATGGGGAGCAGAAGGTGGGGGTCTGGCTTCTGTAATTAATTCTCTGCAGGATGTGGGTTGGCAAGTGGATTCACACCCCCAACCTGTTTCCATCTTTCCCTTGTGTTTGGTGTGTGTGTGTGTGTGTGTGTGTGTGTGTGTGTGTGTGTGTGTGTGTGCATGCCTGTGTCAGTGTGGGCACTTGAGCTTGTCTGTGTGTGTAAGCAAGAATGTGTGGTGTGTATATGTGTATGCACATATTTATGAGTGTTTGCTCATGGTCTAAGTTGGTGGCCACCTACATATCTGCTACCCCTGACTTCCCCCTTCTTCCCTCTTCTCCAAGATATGAGCTGCCTGATCTTGGATGCAGGAGATAGATTCCCTAGTATGGATATGAGCAAAGCTCAGAACCAGATTAAAAGCATTCTCAAAATGTCAGGGTCTATATTCTGTGTGGAATACCAGAAGAAAATACAGTAAACTGGCTGGCTTAAACCATGTGCATTGATTTGATCACAGCTTTTGAATCTGAATGTCCAAGATCAAGTTTAAGCTGACTCGATTTCTGGGGGAAGGACTCCTTTCTGTCTAGCAGATTGCTGTCTTCTTGCTGATTTTTTTCACCACAGACCTGGAGAGGGAAGGAAAATTAGCTGTGGAGTGTCCCTTCCTTTAATCCTATGGGACTGCACTCTGCTGAGCTCATTCAACCTTTATCAGGGCTGTTTGTTTAGGAGCTAAGGCCTCGTAAGTCAGTGTTTCAGATGACTTTATTTGTTGCTGAGAGGAATAGAGGCCAGAAGAAACACAGAGGGAGTGTGAGACAGCACAGTGTGAGAACTGACTGGTGTCTCGCTGTGGTGCAGGTCTACAATCTGGGCATCATACATGACAATGCACAAGTCCTGTGCTTCTCTCCATTCCACTACACCTTAGTCACCTCCTGGAAGAAGTGTCTCCAAATGCAGCCACCTCAAGTGGTGGGACAGTAAGGTAAATACTCAGGGTGTCTCTGTGAGAATCATTTCAGACAGCTCCCTCCTTGAATGGTTACCAAGAAAGACAAGAAGAAGGAGTGTACTGGGGGGAATTTGAGCTCAGCTTATTCCCCACATGTTAAAGGTTTGTCACATATAATCCCAACAAAGAATTGAAGAGAAAGCATAATTTTCAGGAATTTTAAACTTTATTCGGGAAAATTGAGAATATTCACTTGTTCTCAAAGTGTGTGTGACACACACACACACGGGGGGGGGGGAGAGGAAGAGAGAGAGGGAGAGAGGAAGAGAGAGAGGGAGAGGTAGGGAGAGGGAGGGGGAGGGGGAGGGGGAGGGGAGGGGAGGGGGAGGGAGAGGGGGAGGGAGAGGGAGAGGGAGAGGGAGAGGGAGAGGGAGAAGGAGAGGGAGAGGGAGAGGGAGAGGGAGAGGGAGAGGGAGAGGGAGAGGGAGAGGGAGAGGGAGAGGGAGAGAGAGAGAGCCCTTCCTCACATGCTGTGCTGGCAGGCTCACCCAGGCAGTAAGAGCATCATGCCCACAGGTAGCTTGTAAACATCCCAGCCCCGCCTTCATTCCCCCGACAAATTGGCATGAATGTGCTTGGGGAACATGTGTTCTGTCCTGGCCCAGCAGTGTCTATATTCCCCTAGCTACTTCCTGTCATTTCTGATCTCAACTGGAGGAAAAAGAGGAAGATACCCAGGAGGAGGAGGAGGAGGAGGAGGAGGAGAAGGCGAAGTCCTCCTTTCTTATATCCTTGTTGAAATTGGACTCAGATGGTATTCAGGTTATTATTAGCTCATCTGTCATTTTTGACCACTTGTGGTTTTTCAAACATTCAAACTTGGGAGACACTAATGTTATCAAGTAACTTTTCTATCCTCCTTAATTAATGAAGTCTCACTTATCTTTGTAAATTTGTTTGTATCCCAGTAAACAAAAGGAATCAGATGCCCTTCTTTCCTTTCCAGCTTCCTTCCCTGACTACCCACATTACTTATTGTCCTCACTGCTACTTTCTGTGGTCTGGCTTCACTGGATGTGTGGTCATTCATGGACTTGGCTTCTCTTTTTCTTTACTAAATTGACAACAAGGTTAACTGTGAATCCTGAGCATAAACTCTAACATCTGTCAATAAAACATAATGCGTGCATGCATGAATTAATGAAGGGAGGGAAGGAGGGAAGAAGGAAGGAAGAAAAGAATGGGGGAAGGACATAACTGGTGGTGCATCCCACTCTCCTCTAGAAACATTTGTATGCTTCCTGTCACTGTCCCTTTTTTGAAAAATTCAAAGCTAGGCCAGAATGTGAGACATAACTTATTGGAAGAAAGAAAGGATGAGAATAGGGAGTTGGGCAGTAGCACAGTGGGTTAAGCGCACATGATGCAAAGTGCAAGAACCCGCCCAGGGTTTGAGCCCTGGGTTCCCCACCTGCAAGAGAGTCGCTTCACAAGTGGTAAAGCAGGTCTGCAGATGTCTTTCTCTCCCCCTCTCTGTCTTCCCCTCCTCTCTCCATTTCTCTCTGTCCTAACAACTACAACATCAATAACAACAACAACAACAAAAAAGAAAACAACAAAATGAAAATAAATATATTTAAAAAAAGAAGGGAGGAGAATGAAGGAAGAAATTGGAGGGAGATAGAGAGAGAGAGAGAGAGAGAGAGAGAGAGAGAGAGAGATTGAGGTGTCTTTCCCAAAGCTGGGGATGTATCCATGGCTCACTCATTACCATCAGTGCAGCCTCAGCCTGCAGCTTCCCTTCCCCTCTCAGGCCATCAAAGGACTCCTCACAGCAGGCGATCTAATTAGCCAGACCTGAGGGCGGGAGGAACTGGGCGGGCTCACTGCATCTTGTTAAAAGTTCCTGCTGGGGAAATTGCTCTCCCCTTTTACCAGGGCTGCCTGCATTTTGCAGCTCCCCAGGGAGAGAGAGCAGAGCTAGTAGAATTCCTGGCTAAGTCTTTTGGCCCAAAGCCTCCATAAAACCCTGGCCCCAGCCTTCTTGACTTGGGTTTTCCTCAATAAACCTGGAGACAGGAACTTGCTGTTTGTCCTGCTGAGGCCCAGGTGAGGCAGACTGAGAAGGCTCAGGACAGAGACAGTAGCACACATACAGATGGGGCACGGGGTTGGGGGGGGGGGGAAGGCCAGGTTCTGGAGAAGAAAGAAGTGAAGCAGCTCTGATAAAAGATACCACGGGAAAAGCAGCAAACTGGTTTCCACACAGTAGGAGTCCCTGAGAGCTGAGGGATGGTACCACAGACACACCCCACCCACCTCCAACCGGGATCCATTATTGCATTTAACTTGCCTGTCTTGTTGACACTCTGTGAAGTAACCCACAGTCCTGCTGCCACTTAGCAGTAATTGAGAAGATGCATTTTATGATTTTAATATGCACATGTTTATTTAGGCTGTCTTTATAATCCAACATATGGTCAATCTCTGTAAAAGCTACATGTGTACTTGAAAGAAATGTGTATTCACTTATTTGGGGATGGAAAGTTCTGTGTACATTTGGTTAGGTCCACCTCATCTAGAGCTTCATTGAAGACTTCTATTTCCTTGTTGAGTTCTTGTCTAAATTATCTGTCTTTTAGTATGAGGGGTGTGTAAATATCTCCTAATATGTCATGTTGGGCTCCATGTCTCCCCTGGGTTCATTAAGTTCTACATTTGCATGCACCCGTGTTTGAAACATATTTATTTATTATTTTATTTTTATTACTGGATAGAGACAGAGAAATTGAGAGGGACGGGGATGATAGAGAAGGCAAGATACACCTACAACTCAGCACCGCCACTCGCAAAGTCTTTCCCCCTGCAGGTAGGGACTGGGGGAGGGGGAGCTTGAACCAGGTCCTTTCACATTGCAACATGCACACTCAACTAGGTGTGCCACTGCCTGGCCGCTTAGCACTTAATTTTCACTTGAGATGGCTGCTACCTGAGTTTTACCTTCCCTTTATCCACCTTAGTCCCAGGACGGACCACACAGCGTTTGGTCACATATTTCCCCTGCCACTGTGGTGTGTCCCTGCGAGATGTTCAGTCCCCTAAGTGCCCTGATGTCCTAAAGTAAGAGCTCAGAGGTCCCCTCCCTCATAGCCAGCACTGTGTGTTGCTGTACTGAGGCAAAATGGTAGCATTTGCTGTAGGTGCTCTCAACTTCTATGTGTCTAGTTTCAATCCAGCACCTTTCTCCCCCCAACCAGATGTGACCACCCCCCTGAGGCCACAGTGCTTCTGCAGATACCTTAGCTGTAGTTTGATGAGGCTTGTTAAGTCCAATACTTGGCAATATTTGTAGTCCGGGGGAGAGTCTGTGCATCTGTTTTACTCCATTGCCATGGCTTGTCACTTAATAGTAAGACAAAACACTATGCGTCACTGGTCTTCGGAGACAGAAAGCAACAAGATAAAAAGGCTCCTGCTTCCTGTTGTAAGATGACATCTAGCCATCGTATAACATCATATAACAGCCACCAGATTTGACTTTCTTTTTTTAAATATTTATTTATATCCCTTTTGGTGCCCTTGTTGTTTTATTGTTGTAGTTATTATTGATGTCATCATTGTTAGACAGGACAGAGAGAAATGGAGAGAAGAGGAGAAGACAGAGAGAGGGAGAGAAAGACAGACACCTGTAGACCTGCTTCACCGCCTCTAAAGTGACTCCCCTGCAGGTGGAGAGCCGGGGGTTCAAATCGGAATCCTTGCGCCAGTCCTTGTGCTTTGCACCACCTGTGCTTAACTCACTGTGCTACCACCCAACTTCCCAGCTTTGACTTTCTAACACTGTGACATCTTGTCATAGGGAGTCAGAACAAGAGCATTTCCGGACCTCCAGAACACTCATCCTTCTCAAACCTTGGTACCACCTATACCATCCGTGTAATACTACCTAGGCACAGGCTGAACTAATTCCAGCATGGGGCAGACTTAGTGGAGCCAAGAAAGAATTTATGATTTTTGCACCAAGACATACTCTGTCTTGTTGTAGCTCCATCCCTAGTGATGTATGTTACTGCAGGCAGCTCACATAAATTCTGTCATTGCAGTGGAATGGAAAAGTGCGGCAATGATGGTGGCAGAAGGACCAGAGTTGCTGGATGTAAAGTTAATAGCACACTACTTGGCACATGGTAGATGCTAAGTCATTTGGAGCACAGCTATATCTTCTGGATGCACAAATAAATGAAGGGAGTAGTAGGTAGATGCTCCCGAGGTCTTTCCCAACTCCATGATTCTATATGGAGAATCAGGATACATTGCTTCACATATTTAGAAATGGGCTTTAAACTACACATTAGTGTCCCCATGGAACTCAAAAGCCAAGCAGGAGAAGAGCAAAACAACGTTCAGTATGGCTTTTTCTTCTTTAAATTATAGAGGCTGTGATTGATGGACAATTTCCCACTCCCAGGCTGTGACTGCTGCTGTAATTTGAACAAAGTCATACTGTGTTTGAGAAGAAGGTAATTAAAATTCCTCTCCAAGATCTTCCAGGTAGCTATCTAAAAGCCATTTAAAAAGAGAACTGCCTGCGAGTCCCTGTTTTGCCCCCAAATTACCGTTTCTCTACTGTTCTTCTGCTAAGTATGCTTGGAGTATAGTACTACCTAGTTCTATTACAGGCTAGAATTAAGAAAAATAAATAGAAAAACAAATTTGGGAAGGGCTGTGATGCACCTGGTTGCGTGTACATTGTGTGAAGACCAATGCAGGGATCTGAGAATCTCAGCGATTGAAGATAATTTCTGAGTGTTATGCAAGGCATACCTTTTACGGGTGAAAATACAGACCCAACTTCTTCTGACTTCAAAGTCAACATTTATAAGTTGCCACACCACACCTGAGGCATAGTAGTGAAATAAAAATAAACTGGAGGGAGTCAGGTTGTAGCGCAATGGGTTAAGCACAGGTAGCACAAAGTACAAGGCCCAGTGTAAGGATCTCCATTTGAGCTCCTGGCTCCCCACCTGCAGGGGAGTCACTTTACAAGCGGTGAAGCAGGTCTACAACTGTCTATCTTTTCTCTCCCCCTCTGTCTTCCCCTCCTCTCTCCATTTCTCTCTGTCCTATCCAACAACAATAACATCAGTAACAACAATAATAACTACAACAATAAAACAAGGTCAACAAAAGGAAATAAATAAATAAATATTTTTAAAAGTAAAATAAACTGGAGATATTTGACAAAATGTGGGAGCTTGGCAACCCAACTTCCAAACCTTGAAGTCACTGCGTGAGTGGTTAGTGACAGCGTTCACCTTGCTTCTGGCAGTGTCTCCAGATGTGTTATTTCCTTTACTCATGTTGACCTCTGTCTTAGTCTGACTGAGTCAGAAACACCAGAGACAGAGTCCTGAAATACACACTTTGATTTTTTTTTATTTTACTTTTATTTTTTAGAAATCCTACTTATTAGAATGCCCCAGTACAGGTTTCAAGGGATGTCACTGAGAGTCAGTCAGCCCACAGAGTCAGTCAGGCCTTTTGCTATATGATTTAGACCTCCTTGGCCTTCCTTTTCTACTTCCCCTCACCTCAGGATAACCATGCATTGATCTGAGAGCTCAAAGGTTTACTATTGTTCCACCTAGTTCATGTGCTTATTTATTGAAATATATTTTTTTATGTTGCCCCTAGTGGGCAGCTACTCCAGAAAATGTCATAGCTTGGTGAAAGAATATATACCTAGCAGACTAGGTTGATCTTTTTTTTTTTTCTCCCATATTCATGATTCTTCTACTTTCATGTTAAATATATACCTACACACACACATCCTCACTGAGAAAGTTAGAGAATAAACAACAACAACAAAAAGTTTCATTAGTTCTCCTATCTTTGATAATGATCAATTTATCTTCAATCTATATAGATTCACTTACCTAAGAATGAATATTTACAGTATGTAACAAGTAAATCCCAGTTCAACCCACTCTTTCTATCACTGATTGGTTATTCATAAGGTTCAACAGCTCATAGTTTGGGGACTCTTTTTAAAATTATAACATTGACCTAATTTTAAAAAATATTGCATTTGTTGTTGTTTTTAATGAGAAAAGTACAAAGAAAGAAAGACTTGTGTCCTGCTCAGCTCTGGCTGATGGTGGTGCTGGGGACTGAACAGGCATGAGGCATGAGAGATTTTTGCATAACTGTTATGATGTCTCTACAGCCCCCACTGACCTGATTTTTATTGATGAGAGAGGGAGAGAGAAGGAAAGAGAGAACCAGACCATCACTATGGCACATGTGACATTGGGGTTTGAACTAGAAGCTTCATGCTTAACAGTCCAGTGTTCTACACAGTACATCGCTTCCCCTTCCTGAATTCCTCTTTTGAAGAGCTGACGAACTGGCTATCATGTAGGCACTATTAATCCCAATTTGGGGAAATGATAACATGGAAGTCAGTAGCCCTGGAGTGTTGATACACAGGTATGCATGAAATGCCAGCATGTTGGTAGTATTCCTACCTCAGCAGGAAGTTACCTGGGATCTCTTTCCCCTTACATAGGAAGAGAAGAAGGAGTTGAGCAGCAGGGAAGGTCAGGACCAGGTGAGTTTCAGGCAAACCCTAGGCAGGTCTTGATTTAACAGGAAACTCTGGACAAAGAACATGAACTCATATGAATGAGGAAACAAACTGAGGTCCCAAAGCCAGGGGTGATGTCCTACTGAGACACTTACTTTTTCAGGATATCATGTACAGAGAGGAGATTCTTGAGCAAATCTGTAGGGACCTACAACAAAACAGGCCTAATAAAGAAGATAGAGGTCGCTAAAATTCACAGTTCTAAATTCACTTGATTCATTTGGCGCATGGGATTCAGACAGAGGTTTTCAAACCTCATTTTTCCCAATTTTGGGCAACACTCCGTCTCCATGTTCCATTCCATCAGCTTCTTCTAGAACAGAGATCACCCCCCCCCCCATGAGAGAAATGTTCTGCTTTCATGCTGACTGTTATCAGAGGAAAAAATGGAAAAATACCGTTTACCCTTGGACACTTGTCATTGGTTAAAAGATGCCATGGAGCCAAAATAATGGAGGGGTAAGGTTTCTCTGTCATAAAGGGCCAAAACTTAGGCTTCAGTGACAAGAAAATTAAGAGGGGCAAGTTGAATGTGAAGTTTATGTTTATTGTTCTGAAAGCTCTGTGCTGACACCAAAGGAATGCATTCTGGTGGGAAGTAATATATTTCCATGGCTCCAGGGAACTTGACTTCGGTCCTAAAAATACATCCCCTTGGATATTATAAATTAAACACCTTAAACAATAAAAAAATACATTAAAAAACTACAGCAAACAAAGTGATGATTTGCATCTTTGTAGTTTGGAATCTTCAGATGTTTCAGGAGAATATAAACCCCCACAAACTCCTAAAAAATAACAGAAAGAATGGCTTCTAGGAGAAAATATATATACATTGAAAATAAATATAGAATATTTAGTTGTCATAAGAACAATGGCATATTTTTCTATGCAAAAAAAATTTCATGAGCTTTTGGATAACCCAATGGAAACGTTAACCTTACTGGTGATTTAAAAATAAATATTGGCCCATCTGTAAACTATAACTTGCCGCTAGTATTTGAGAGACTCTATTGCAGAGTTTGTTTTTTTTTTAATTTTATGTTATTTTCTTCCTATTGCTTTTAGATGTTATTTGATTTCCACAAGCAGGAACTATAATAAACTGTCCATAATCTCCCATGCCAATTTGTTAATGTAAGATATTCCCAGATCTTTCAAACTAATAATCTAAATCTTTCTCTTTTTGGGGGGGGCGGGGAAGAGCAAACTATACACCTATATCCATGTGTGTCATTGTTGTTTTTGCTGGGCTATGTTGTTTTTGCCGGGCTGGCTTCACGGGCGGGTAACAGACGACCAGGGACTCATGGTTGAGCTGTAGGCAGTATCTCTTTATTCATGCAGGACGCAGCACAATCTAAGCCAAGCTAAGCTAAATAAAGGTATCCCAAAACTCACAATGCTGTCTTTATATATACTTGCCAAGTAGGGTGGAAACAGGATGTGACATAGAGAGGGTGGAGAGAAAAGTGACTGGTGAAAATCAGAGTGTGACAAGGAGAGGATCAGGGTGTGACAAGGAGAGGGGGTGGAGCAGGCGAGAATTCTATCACTGAACCACTAATGCCCTGGAGGAAGGGTGGTGCTTGTTAACAGCGGTTATGTAAATAGAATGAAGTGGTTATGTAAATAGAATAGTGTTAAGCAGGGGGGATTTAAACCAAATGAAACAGAAGGGGTCTCATGCATACCAACATGTCATTACCTCAATAATGTGACCCAGACACAGTTTAGTAACTTACTGCTGCAATAAAGAGTCCAGAGTCAGCTGAACTCAACCCCCCCCCAACCCCCGTACAAAGGTGTCTGAGGGTTTTAGAAGTAGAGTGTACTCCCAGAGGGTTAAAAGAATAGGAAGCTATCAGGGGAGGGGATGGGATATGGAGATCTGGTGGTGGGAATTGTATGGAGTTGTACCTCTCTTATCCTAGCATTTTGTCAGTATTTCCTTTTTATAAATAAGTTAAAATATAACTATAAAAATAAAGAAATAGAGTGAAGGCCTGGGAGAAAGTGGGTAAAATGAGTAAAGTAAAGGGGAATGTTTCAAAAAGTGGGAAAATGTGGGCTGGCCAATGTCCAGACAAAGGTGTGAAACCCTTCTGTGTTTGCAAATTGAGGGACCCATTCCCCCCTTCCCTTTACTATTAATGCTGGGAGATGAGGACTCAGTCTTCAGATGTCCACTGGAACAAGGTGTCAGTCCTAGCAGTCCTGTTGTTCTCTCTTAAAGGCAAGGTAAAGTCTACAGAGCCTTGTGTTTTTTACCTAATCATGTTAGTGTTTTCTTTGGCCTTTATAGGCCAGAACAGAGGTGGAGTGGAGAAGGCCTAGCAGGGGCTCGTCTCGGGCTGTAGTCACTGAAGAGTCTGTCCACAGCAGCCTGCAGACTGACCTCTTGACATCTAGTCAGAATTTCTTTCCCAGCTAAGAGTGTTACATGGTAAGGACCAACATGGGCAATCTTGTTAAGCATTAGTAAATCATTAATAATTTAAAAAAGAAAAGAAAATACACTATTTGATCATTCATTTCTAAGGGCTAACATTTTTGTCTGGTTAGGAGTAAATCTAGTTTATAATGAAATGTTTGATGCCAGTGAAAATCACCCCTTACTCTGCACTCAAGTGCTAGTATCATTTGTTTAAGCCTTCAGAGTCCTGCTTCCTCCTCTTTAGGTCAAATATAGAAATCTGTGCATGTGTAATATAGAAAGATAAAGATGAGACAGTAGTTTACATACTGTTTTCCAGTGTATTTTCACCACTATTCATTAGGCATATTTCTAAGTAAATGTGGAGATATATATATTTAAAGAACAAAACTGAAAAGGGAACTCCTGCCAGGGGTGTTGTTGATCTGAGGAAATTAGAGCAACATGAAATGTTGGATTGGAAGATCCAATCATCACTCATGGCACAGGCTAGAGGAGAACTTTCTTGAGTGAAACATTTCTGGGTCTTCTGTGGGGTATTGCTTCAGTCTAAGTATTTCATGAATTGCATAACTTGTGCCTGGGAGTCTTCTAACACCAAGGAAGTCCTTATTAAATTACCAGTAAAATGTGTGAGTGCTATCTGTGCCCCCCCATACACACATACACACACACTCATACACACACACACATACACACACACACACACACACACACACACACACACACACACACACACACACACACACTGGTTTACTCTCATAGAAAGGGCCAGTGAGAGGAATTCTTGGGCACTGAGTGTTCTCTGTTTCCCTTGAGGAAGAAAACTGCCATCAATGGCTGAACAGTATATAGCTGAATTGAGAAGATGCTGTTTTGACAAAGTCAATGTTAGCTTTCTTCCAGACATTACTTGTGTTACAATAATCCCAGAAACTTCTCTAAACATCATGCTTTGAAGGTACAAACAATATCTATCACATATGTTTCTTTCTCTTTTCTCCTCCCTTCTCCTCCTCTTCCTCCTCCTCCTCCTCCTTCTCTTCTCCTCCTCCTCCTCCTCCTCCTTCTCCTTCTTCTTCTTCTTTCCACATCTCCAACTCAGCAGACATTCTTGTTTCTCACGGGTTACCAGAATCTGTATTGGCATGAGACATATGGTCCAAATCACAGGTTTTAGATAAAATAAACCAAAGACAGTGTGGGGCCCAGTAATATGTAGATGACTGTCTGGTCAAGGTACTTATTCATTTATTTCCAAAACAGACATTTATTGTGTGCTTCTTTCTGTTTCAGTTTATACTAGATTTATCCAGTTTGCTTAATAGTCAACAAAACAGGCAAAGTTCTGCTCACCTTCAAAATTATATGATGATCCAATAAAAGGATTCATGACAATGGGTAACACAACATCTGGCAGGTACCTATGTGAAGCAGAGACTGTTGCAGAAGCCACAACTCCCACCTTCTGCTCCCCATAAAGAAGTTGGGTCCAGACTCCCAGAGGGATAAAGAATAGGGAAGCTTCAAGTGGAGGTGCTGGGACATGGAACTCTGGTGGTGGGAACAGTGTGGAGCTTTCCCCCTGTTCTAGTACAATCTTCTTCATGATTACTAAGTCACCAATAAAATGATTTTTAATCACTTAATGCATATTGACATATGGTTCTTTTCTGCTAGCTCACTGCACACTGAGTGTGAAGCTGTGAGGGCCAGTTTTTGAAAGGATCTAGACACCAACTATTAACATGTAAGGGCCAATCTCAGAGTACCCAGAAAAAAAATTATTTTTTTAAGAAAAAAATTATATTGGAATTGTCAAAATAGCATACTTGGATAATGGGCTCCTTTGCCAAGTGCACAATCTAGGTTTAAGCCTGGTACTCACTCCATTGTAGAAAGTTTTGGTGTTATAGTTAATCTCTCTCTCTCTCTCTTTCTCTCTCTCTCTCTCTGCCTCTATATGTCTCTATTTCTATCTTTTAAAAATTGTTAGTGATTTAATAATGATTAACAAGATTGTAAGATAACAGGATATAATTTCCTGTAATTCCTACCACCAGAGTTTCGTGTCCCACCCCCTCCACTGGAAGCTTCCATATTCTTTATCTCTCTGGGAGTATGGACCAAAGATCTTTTTTTGAAAAATATTTATTTATTCACTTTTGTTGCCCTTGTTGTTTTATTGTTGTAGTTATTATTGTTGTCGTTGTTGGATAGGACAGAGAGAAATGGAGAGAGGAGGGGAAGACAGAGAGGGGGAGAGAAAGACAGACACCTGCAGACCTGCTTCACCGCCTGTGAAGCGACTCCCCTGCAGGTGGGGAGCCGGCAGCTCAAACCAATATCCTCATGCTGGTTCCTGTGCTTTGTGCCATGTACACTTAACCCGCTGTGCTACCGCCTGACTCCATAGACCAAAGATCTTTATGGGGAGCAGAAGGTGGGAGTTGTGGCTTCTGTAATTACTTCTCTGCTGGACATGGGTGTTGGCAGGTGGATCCACATCCCGAGCCTGTTTCTATCTCTCCCTGGTGGGGCAGGGCTCTCGGGAGGGGAGGTTCCAGGACACATGGTAAGGTTGTCTAACAGGGAGGTCAGGATGGCGTCATGGCATCTGAAGCTTGGTGACTAAAAAGCAGTAAGATATAAAACACGACAAAGTCTTTAATAATCAGGAACCTAAAGGAAAGAGTTGAGCAGATGGAACTAAGAGTTTTCCTGTGGGAAAAAGGTAGGAAGTCATTTAAGTAATTTTTGTCTGAGCCCAACAGCTAACATGCAGGTAGGCTACAAATAGTGTCTGGGAACATGGTGTCAGAGTTGAGACTAGGCCTAGAAAGCTGGATCAGGGCAGAGAGCAGCTCCCAAATATGGGAAAAATATATAAATACTGCTAACTGTAAACTCCATCAGTCTGACCTAGGGCCCATATCTATTTAAATTTAACATAGTAGCTTGTATAAGCTCCTTCTCTATCTTAAGAAAAAGTATGAAGTCTTTTCTGTGCCTCAAAGCACACATTATTCATGTTGTCCTATATTTGCTATAAATGCTGCTTGTTAGAATTGCTGTCAGTGAGGCGTTTGCCACTGTATGTTTTTTCTGCAGTTGTGATCACACACAGATGAAGAGCTGCAGCCATCCACACCTTAGCTCAGCAAGCATGTTATTAGTGATCCACATGTCGAATCTAGCTATCTTTACTATAACTCCAAACAGGTCATGCTAGGATTCAACATTAAGACGAAAGCTACTTAAGTGCACAACATGACATAAACATGGAGAAACAGGACATTCAGTTGATGTTAGTGAACTTAAAGACCCTCACAGGAAATGCAAGCTTGGAGGGTGGTGTCACAGCCCAGGAGGAGATGCAGAGACATAGGCCCCATCCTCATCCCCGACTGATGTTCCGCCGCTATTGTCAGTGTCAGCATGAGAAAATGCAGCCACCCAGGACTGGGTCAAAAATATTTTGAAAACACTTTAGAGACAAGACAAACAAACAAAATCTAGATTCAAATCCTGTTTTCCTCTTGTTGATTTGAGAGAACAATTTCATTTTGCTAGAATTCTCTTTCCTCTGTGCAGAGAAATGTTAATAACATGTACCCAGCAGTGCTGTTACAAAAAGAAATTTGACAGAGATTAGAAAGGAAGCAGAATTTTCACAGCAGTTTTCTTAAAACATAGCAGAGCAGAGTTGCTTGCTCCCATGTTTTTATGGTTTCTTTTTCTTCCCCTGAGATTGTGGACTCTTTGAGGACAAGGACCATGTAATATTCCAGCCCCTGACATCCGTGTGACTGTCACAGTGCCATAGTTCAGTCAAAGGAAACAGTCCTGTGTCTTGTTATCACTGTCCTTCACAGATTCTCTTACTGTGTTTCCTGGGTTCCTGAAGGCTTCATAAAACACAACTAAAGCTGAAACTTTAGGAGTAAGGCAGCCAACAGAGGCAAGTGAAGTCAATTATCCAAGTTCACATGGACCATTGTGACCGTACATTCCTGTGGTCCTGAGACTTTCTGGCCAGTAAGGATGGGCATGAGGCTGGGTCTGTGACAAGATTAGGGTCTACTGGTCCCTCCAGCTTTGATAAATAGGAGGCTGTGAGATGGGGCACACCTGTGTCGCTAACACCAGAGCAGAAGCAAACATTATCACCAGAAATCCCCTTGAAGTCCCCGGTCACTACGACTTTCCAAGATGAAATGCTGTTTGATTTTCCTGTATTGTAGATTTTAATTTCTGGTATAATCCTGTCATATTTCCTCAACATTTAAAAACAGATGTAATATATATTGTTCTCGTTTATTATTCTTTCTAAAACATTTCATTTCATTCATACAAGAAGATGTTTTTCATGGGAAAAAGAGAGAGTTTGAAGTCAGAGCACCATTGAGATGCCTGTGACACTGCTGGTCCAAGACCCTGAGCCATCCAAGTCTTGTGACCCCAGTGCCAACTAGGTGTTCTTCACAATGAAAGTGAAGCCAGGCGCCTGCCATCCAGTGCACACATGCCCAGACAGAAGACAGGCACGGTTTTGTAGCAGTGGCTGATGGCACGGTTTGTGAAGACTACTTTTTCTGCTGAAACATTTTTCCTTGTTGTTAAAGTGGGGAAAGATATGAAACTGGGAAGTATGATTTCCAGGTGACATTTGGTTGAAAAGAGTCTGAAACTATGAAATAGCAACAAAATCATCCCAATGACATTCAGAGGGGATTGACATCCACTAGACAAAGGTCAGCCATTTTCTTGTGGTTTCTGTTTGGAACTTGCATTAGCACTAATAGTCAGAAGGTCCTTACAAATTAACTAGAAGCTCAAGGAAATTTACCCAAAATAAAATATAAATATGTAAAAAAAATAAAAAAGACTGAAGAGATAGTTCATTGAGTATAATCTGTGCCTTGAAATGTGTGAGGTACTCAGGCTTAAGCCCCAAGACCACATGGGAAGTTTTAAGGCATTAGAAGAAGCTCAATATTTTGAGCTATCTCTCCCTCTCTCCTATATATGTGTGTGTGTGTGTGTGTGTGTGTGTGTGTGTGTGTGTATGGAAATATAGACTCTGAAATGATCATCTAGTACATGGTTAAGGGCTCAGCTCCATCCATCCAAATAATAACAGTAAAAGAACTAATTATTTGCATATAAAGTCAAGAACCTCTTATAAGGGCTTAGGAGATATATTTTCTCTCAATTCTCTTTCTCTAAAGTAAGCTAATACATGACATTCGTTTCACTACCATACATCATAAGACATAACTACTAACGATATAGGGTAGATCCACTATTTTTTTCTGTCTTTATAAAGAAATAAAACAAGTTCCTAGGAAGAATAAGAATGGACTTGCCTCCTTGTCAATAACCTATTATACCATGTAGGGAAAGGGAGAGTTGGGTGTATTTAGGGTAAGATGGACATAGAAGCTATCCATATTTAAAATTTTTGTATTGATGTAATGATGATCAATAGGATAAGAGAGGTACAAGTTCACACACTTCCCACCACCAGAGTTCCCTGTCCCATCCCCTCCATTGGAAGCTTCCCTGTTCTTTATTCTTCTGGGAGTCTGGGCCCAGGATCATTGTGAGGTGCAGAAGTTCTGGCTTCTGTCATTGCTTCCCCACTGGACATGAGCGTTGATAGGTGGACCCATACCCCCAGCCTGTTTCTATCTTTCCCTAGTGGGATAGGGCTCTGGGCAGGAGGGGTTCTAGGACGCAACAGTGAGGTGTCTGCCCAGGGAATTCAGGTTGGTGTCATGGTAGCATCTGCAGCTTGGTGGCTGAAAAACATTAAGTTATAAAGCAGAAAGAAAACTGTTTAATGGTCAGGAACTTAAAGGTAAGAATATAGCAGATGAGATTTGTGGTCTCTGTTTTGGAAAAAGCTAATAGGCCTAGTTTAGGGAGCCCATGACTTTACTAATTTTTGCTTGGGCCTGACAGCTAACATGCAGATAACATGCTAAATAACATGCTAAAGGTATTGTCTTGGGAAATTTTGTCAGAGTTGGAAATAGGAATAGAAAGCTGAATCAGGAAAGAGAGTACTTCCCAAATATGGGAAATATATAAATATCATTAACTCTAAACCTCATTAATTTGCTATGGGGCCTGTATTCTGCACAGAAGTAACCTCTACAGGACCTTTCCCTCAATGTGGATCAACAATGGTGGGGCTGCCCCATTCTCCGTAGGGACAATGGGTCAACCTACTCTTACCGCTTGAGGAAGATAGGTGTTGCAATAAGTATAGACTAAAAAGTCCCTAGATATGACCACAGAATATGAGCTTAGACTTACCAGGATGGAGAAACTGTCTTTCAACTAAAGCTAGAGAGCTGAAAAGAAATCAGACAAGTCAACTAAGCCAGAGAAGAATGTCTTGAGCTTTAGACCCCTTCCCACTACAAAGCAAGAAGAGCCTGCAGTTACTCTGGCAACAGAAGCACTCAGCGATGATGGGAAGAGAAGACATTAGAGGCTCTGGAAGCACAGCAGTGATGCATAATAGGTCATTACTAGTTCTCTTCACAAGCCAAACTGCTCCATTAAAAGGCCATGGTCAACACAAATAGTGTGTAAGGGATTAACAAAACACATCAGATGAAACAATATTTGCCTCACTTTTAAATTCAGGTTTGCACGCTGCTTCGCCACTGCCTAGCTGGGACATGGGAAGTTTCTGATTCACTATCCTGGGGCTGGGCTTCCTTGTTGTTAGACAGGTCACTATTCCACAAACTTCTGAAAACTAACTGAGCCCTAAGGTGTGAAGGTGCTCAGTAAACTGTCAAGCATCCTCTGATATTCTTAATCCCTTAATCACTAATTTACAGAGGGGGAGATTGTTCATCTTTATGCATTCAAGGAGTTTTCATGTCTTTCTGTTTTGCCTTGTGAAATTAGAAGTGTACTGATCTTCAAATGTGTGTGTGTGTTTGCACATGCTCAGGTTGTGTGCTTCTGTGTGTTGTGTGTGTGTGTTGTGTCTTGTATGAGGCTAAAGCTAGGAACATGTGCAAGATATAAAAAGATATAGACTGTGTGTGTCTATATCTGTGTGTCTCCCTTTGAACTGACAATTTCCAACTTCAGCCCTGTGTGTTCTGCATGTCACTTTGGGCTTCTGACTGCATATTGAGCTGTAAAACAGAGCTGAAACACAACACTGTCTATTCCAGGGCAGAGACACACCACATTGATCAGTTCTGAAAACCAAAGAATCAAAGTTTCTCCAGCTGGCTCCATGCCAATGACAAGTACTCTCTGAATAGACCAGAGACTTCTCTCTTCGTCTTCTCTGAGTCTCTGCCACAGAAGCCTGTGAGTGTTAGGTGAGGGAGAGAGGATGCTGCCTCATCTGAGGCAGCCCCAGTGGCAGGCTGCCCGGCTGTTTCTCAACATCCTGCTTGTGTCTAACTCCAGACTGGTATTGATACCCACATGCATGTGTTGGCTCAGCTCTCCTTCTTGGGCGATAGATCGCTTCTGCCGAAGCTGCCAGTACAATATTTTGAAAACAGACATCCATTTCTAGAAGGAAAGAGACCCTAGTGTGACTTTTTCCTTCTTTCATATTAAAAACCATTGTGATTTTTTAAAATGATTGGCTGGCTGTCCAATCACTTGTTCTTCCAATGAGCATGTGATGGCATGGAGGGGTGGGGAAACGGAAAGCTACTGCGTGATCATATGTGTGCAAAGGATGTGGGTCTGTGATGCAGACCTGTAGGTTCCGGCTCTTCCTCTGAGCGTGCAAAGTGAATGAGGCAAGACGCCCAGCTAGGACCCCTCAGAATGTGAATTTATTTGGGAACAGCATTGCTTCAGATACAATCAGCTCTCACTAGAGAACATCCAGCAGGACTGGTGTCGTTCTAACCAAAGGACGCTTGCATACAGCTGTGGACACAGAAACACGCTAGGTGGAGCTGAGAGCAGGGACTGGGCTGACATGTCTGCAAAACAAGGAACACCAAACCTGGTCAGAAAAGTAAGAGAAGCCAGGGAAGAGGCAGGGAGCAGGCTCTCCTGCACAGTCGCAGAAGCAAACACACTTATGCAAATCTAGATCTTGGTTTTCTAGTGTCCAGAACTGAGACCAGACATCTCTGTGTCATACGGACACAGCAGTTCTAGCAAAGTCACACTTCAGCATGTGTCTAGTGTTACTTAGAGTCTGAGCTTGCTAGCAGCAGAAGACATATTTAGAGATCATTGCAGTTGCTGTACCATTCAGAAGGTGTTTGATATCTGGCAAGAAGCCTGGCTCCCAGACTTAGAGACGAGTACGGCCAGAAAGCTGGACTTCAGGTTGTCGAGCAGACAGCAGATGCTCCTTTTAGTACCTCACACATTGATAAGATCAGTGGGGAGAGGGTAATGCTGATTTCCATGCAAGTGTTGTCAATATAGAAAAGGTCACACTTCAAAAGCCAGCTCCTGCTCAATTCAAGGGGCTGATTTCCTTCCCAACGCCTGCGGGCACAGACGCCCTGCTCTGTTTCTGGCTTAGTCCAGCACAGGAGGGTTCCGAGGCTCTGTGATGTCCTGGCCCCTTGTTCTGGAGTTTGCTGCTTCTCAGAGAGTTACGGTTATGACCAGAATGCTCCCTTCCTGGGTAGTCATGACACTCTCACCGTTGTCCAGACTTTGTTCAAGCATCCCAGTCTGTCCCACCCCCTTGGCTCCACTTCTTTCCAAATGATAATTTAAATGCTATCTCCTCTGTCGGGCTGGCTTCGTGAGAGGAGACAGACGACCAGAGACTCATGGCTGAGCTATACGCAGTATCTCTTTATTCATGCAGAACACAGCACCATCTAAACCAAGCTAGGCTAAAACTAAACTAAAAACTAAACTAAAAACACAATCCTATATAAGTAGGGAGGAAACAAGATGTGACGCAGAGAGGGTGGAGCGAAAAGTGACTGGTGCAAATCAGGCTGTACTACAAGAGGGGGCGGAGCAAAAAGACATCATGAGCCAGTGGAGATTAAACCAATGCCATGCAGGCTGCCGGTGCTTAGTTATGTAAATAGAATAGTGTTAAGCAGGGGGGATTAAACCAAATGAAACAGAAGGGGTTTTTAGAAGCAGAATTAGAAGCATACCAACAATGCGTACCACCCAGCCATGAGTCCCAGGTCGTCTGTCTCCCACTTGCGAAGCCAGCCCGACACTCCTCCTTGTATCTATTTATGTGAACTGGCTGAGCCCCCATCATAAAATATAAGGACCAGAAAATCAGTGATCTTTTCCTGATTTAAATATTGGCTCTCTCAAGTGCCTACAATAATAGCACTTACTCTGAGGAAGTGGTGCTCCAGTACACATTGATGGGGTCGTCTGTCCAGGGAAGTCTGGTCAGCATCCGGAACCTGGTGGCTGAAAAGAGAGTTAACATACAAAGCCAGACAAATTGTTGAGCAATCATGGACCTAAAGACTGGAATAGTGCAGATGAAGTGTTGGGGGTATTCCCTGCATGCTCTTGTGTACTTCTGCTTTCAGGTATATATTTTTCCCCTAGTTTATGGGCACGGGTGAACCTATGCTCTATCTCAGGGGACCTGGACTATACCTAGGTTTGGGGACTTTATTGGGGAGTGGGACACCTGGAATGGAATTAGAGAATACTATGAAAGGAAAGGTCTCACCCGAGTGATGAAGCTGAAGGGTTGTCATTCCTCAGAGACCCACCCTACTAGGGAAAGAGAGAGGCAGACTGGGAGTATGGATCGACCAGTCAATGCCCATGTTCAGCGGGGAAGCAATTACAGAAGCCAGACCTTCCACCCTCTGCAATCCACAACGACCCTGGATCCATACTCCCAGAAAGACAGAGAATGGGAAGGCTATCAGGGGAGGGGATGGGATGTGGAGATCGGGTTATGGGAATTGTGCGGAATTGTACCCCTCTCATTCTATGATTTTGTTAATGTCTCTTAAATAAATTTAAAAAAAATAATAGCACTTATGACATATATTGGGCTTCTGAAATGTTTTTGTTGTTCAAAGAACTAGCAAACATTTCAAATGTAAATTGATAAAAAAAAACTTTGGATGTTACTACTGAGATCTTTGTTTTGCTTTTAGAGGAGTCAATTCAAAGCAGGGGCTTCATGATTCTGGTAATCTTGGATTTGGCCTAGTTGCCTGAGCAATAGACTAAAGTTATATTGAAGTGAGAGAAGTGGCAAGATTAACCAAGAAGCAGTATTGAAGAAAATGAAGTCTGGGGCTCAGGTGGTAGTACACAGGGTTAAGCACACCTAGTTAGTACCTGCTGGGGCTCACATGGGGTGACTCTCAGCCCAGAAGGTAAGCTTACTGAGACTCCATCACTAGCTCAAGAGACTACATGATAAAGAAAGAGACTCGGGGAGGATTCTGATATGAACACTCTCAATTTATTCGGGCGTGGGCTTGGGTATATATAGAGATTTAAACAAAGAACATTTTTCAAATACATCAGAAATTACAGGTTTCTTAAAGGTCAGCTTGCCCCTTTGATAGGGGGCTGGTATGACAAGAATTTATGTAGATACATAAAGGTCAAGACAATTATTCTCCATGATGCAAACACATTAATTATCTACAGCCGTTTGAGAGAAGCATAGGGGTTAAACCAGTAAGGTGAGATAGAGAGAAGACAAACAAGGATAGATGTAAATCACAGACATCAAAGAACATATAGAAATAGTGTTTTGAGGCTTCACTGTCTGGTGTTGGGGTGTAAGATGGAGTGTGTTTCTTCTTTGTGAATGAACCTTAAAGCAGGCAGCCATGTGGCCTGTTGCTATCAGGGAGAAACTGAGATTTCTGTGGGCTTGAGAGTCTTATAGTGGGAAACTGAGTCTGGGAGACTTTTCCCCCTTTGCTCATCCTTATGAGAGAGGCTAACAAGGGGGTGTCTTTTCCAAGGATGGGGGGAGTTTTCCCCAAGCTCTACCAAGCTATCACATAGTCCCACAGTACCAAGCACAAGGACCAGCACAAGGATCCTGGTTTGACCCCCCCTCTCCCCACTTGTGTGTGTGGGGGGGGATTTCTTCACAAGTGGTGAAGCAGGTCTGAAGGTGTCTTTCTTTCTCTCCCCCTCTCTATCTTCCCCTCTTCTCTCAATTTCTCTCGGTCCTATCCAAAAATTTTAAAAAAAGATGCCACAGGAGCAGTGGATTTGTAGTGCAGACACTGAGCCCCAGCAATAAAACTGGAGAGAGATAGATAGAGAGAGAGAGAGAGAGAGAGTAAGAAGGAGGAGGAAAATAAAAGAAAATGAAGCCTTGCAGTTTCACTGTCAGAGGCCTCTATTGCTCGTCTTCCATATGTTTATGGCTGTATTTTCCATATGCAATGTATCTGACTTATTCAGGTATATCAGAGTTATAGAATATGGTGAACAAACATATTTTAAAGTAAATCCACTAACTAACCTTTAGCAACATAGGTCAGTAATGTGACAAGTAGCAATGTGCGACTGTTTACACTTAAACTCCTTAAGTAGGATTGAAGTCAGAAGGCCAGTCTTCCAGTTGTAATGGCCTCATCTTCATTGTTCAATATCACAAGTGGCCAGTGGCTGTAGATCTGACAGAGCAGATGTGGGGCAGTCCCATGTCCCCAGGCCAAAGTGTTCCAGATGTGCTTCTTGTTGTTTGGATGTTTGCCATCTTGGGATAAAGAAAATGAACAGTGGACGTTTTCAGTCTTTGTTGGGTGCCATGACACTTTGTGAAAAGTGATTTGGGCAAAGCCAACTTGCCTGAGTTCTGTGATTACTTTCTTTCCATATATATATATATATGTACCACATTTGTGGTTTTAACAAGGAATAGGAATACTATGTTCTTCAGATCCTGGAATTTATCAGCCTCCAAGCAAGGAAAAGATTGTAGGAAAAGACATAAATATCCACCATATTTGGGTGAGTCCATGCATATATAAATAGTCCAAATGGCCAAGACACACGGACTTTGGAGGAGGAGGGATTCTGAGATCTGAGGGAAAATGTGTCCCAGAGTTGCAGGCAGTGATCAACATTATTCATGCTCTTTGGTTTTAAAAATTCTATGCTTGCATTTATTAGATATGAGAGAGAGAAAGTTTCACATGAGGCAGAGAGGGGAGAGAAAGAAAGAGGAAGAGAGAGAGAGAGAGAGCAGAGAACAATGCTGGTATGCTTAGGATCAAACCTGGAAGGCCAAGCATGGGTCCAGTGCTTTATCATTAACTCCTTTCCCTAGCCCACATACTAGGAGCTTAAATCCTGTATGGCTTCCCACTAGTCACTAAGTGACTGAACTAGATCATTGGCCAGCGTTGACATCAACCAGTCAGCTAACACATAGCAGAGCTAGGACTAGCCTAGTAAAATCTAGTAACAGAGACCCTTGAACATCTAACATTTTGCACCATGGAAGTTTGGTGTTGACTTGCTTGTACATGTCTCAAGGGGTGTGTCAAAGTGAAGGGTGAATTTCCACCTGGTGGCTTGGGGGCCCAGAAGGCACATGATCTGCATGTTTTAGCTGCTGCATCCGGAATGGGTGACCAGCCTGCAAGGGATCTGAGGTAGAGCAGAGAGTCCTAGCAGGCTCCTGACTCCTAGCTGCCTCGTCTTAGAGAAGTGACAGGAGTCCTGTCCAGTCAAAGGCTAGTGACAGAATGTGTTCCGTTGCCACGTTCATGTTCTGGGAGACTGGGACTGGGAAGGCAGCTCCTGTCTGGTCTGGTGAGCTGAGTCCTCTGTGCTGTGACACACAGATCTATGACATTGGATGTGAGGGCAATCTGGCTGTGACATCTGTCACCCCATTGATCTCCAAGGTTGATCTACATGACATGGATCACTGCTTTCCTGTTTTTCTTTATTTTGTAAAGCAGTAGAATCCTTTTCATAACACAACATCTAAATGAGAGAAAACAGTTTTTGCGAGTGAAATGAGAGGAAGAGAGGAGAACCCACAAACTGCTCACTCAACAAATGCTCACGTACCATCTTAGAACCTTACATTCTCACCCAGGGAATCCAGGACTCTGCAACACACCACTAGCAGAACTTGTGGGATTTTTTTTTTTTTTTGCCTCCGGGAACTCGGTGCCAGTACTACAAATCTACCCCTTTTTTCCCCTCTAAATAGATAGGACAGAGAGAAATTAAGAGAGGATGGGGAGATAGATAGACACCTGCAGATCTGCTTTAATGCTCATAAAGTGTCCTCCATGCAGGTGGAGAATGGGGGCTTAAGCCCAGACACTCACATCTGGGTTCAATCTGTGTGTTTAACCAGGAGTTCCACTAGCAGGTCCCCTTTTTCTTGGAGGATTTGGAGCATAAAAGTGATGTGATGACATGTTCCTTTTGCAAAGAGAAATCTGACACAGATGAAGGGAGTGCTAGGGAGAGGAGGTATGTTGTGCGAGAGGCCTGAGTGAGACAGGCAGCTTCAAAGTCTGTGTGAGTTTTTTGCTGGAGAGCTTGGGGGTCTGCGCCTGTCTGCTTGTGCAGTTCTGTATGTCTTTCTGATTTATTTGGCTTCAAAATTCTGAGCCAGTTGCACAGAGCATTCTTGTTTTACCTGCACAGAGGTCAAAGTTGAAGTGAATGCCCTTACCAAGTTGCCCTCCTCCGTGCACGGCACAGAAATCAGCAGAGAAGGGCCAGGCAGAGACACTTCAGGCCTGCTGGCCATTTGGTCTCGATCACAGTTACCCGGCTCTGCTCTTACTGAGAAAAAAGAAAATTTACAATGGACAATGGGCAGGCGGATGGGTGTGGTGTTTTTCCCAGGAAATTTCATTTGTGAACAATGAAATTTGAATTTCATGTAACTCCCACGTCATGAAATATTATTTCTTCTTTTGGTTTCATCTCATTCACTTAAAAATGGAAAGAACGCCTTTAGCTCTCAGGCCACCGGAAAACAGCCTGTGGACCACATTAGTTCTGCCTGTCTGTTTTGAGTGATTATATCATTACAAAACAAGCTTATATTCAAATTTATTTTTGTATTTGAAATTACTTATAATGGTGGCATAAAAATGAAGTTGTAGGACTTGTGTTTTAAACCATTTTCTCATCAAACACACAAAGTCTGAAACAAAGAAGTCCTGGGGAGTCACTGTTGATGTCGTCACTGTTAGTGTGTTTTAATTTGGTGCCACCCCCAGGCACTGTAACAAAACCCCACACGTAGAATAAACAAGGCAAAATAAGCCAAGGCTAGAAGGTTCTCATGGTCTTGGATTCCTTCTGCCTCTGGAACAGAGGTCCAGACACAGTGATGCACCAGCTTCAGGGCAATCCTCTGTGAAGACCACCACCCCAATGGTGAGAATTCCCAGAGTCGGTGAACAAAAAGCTAGTGTGGATTCTTTGAGGCTGAAGAAAAGATTTATTTTATTGACCACAGAAATTTGTGAAGCTACGTTTTAATTTATTATCGATTTACTGTAACATATATGCTATACCGAGTATGTCACTGCTGGCTCCAATCGATTCATTGTCAATAACCTTTCCCAGGATTTGGGATTCACATAATATACTTTGACTCTGTGTTTCCTTAGTGACAAGACCTGGACTAAATACCTCTGGTCATGAAGACGTGACCTTTGTCATCAAACATCGATATCTGGTGATCTTTTAATTCTCTGTCCTGTATCCTAAAATGGACACATCTCGAGTTTCTGCTCCCTGGGGACTCTCAGTCTGTCAGGGGAGGCAAGAAGGTGATTCAGTCATCATCACATTGCTGTGATATGAAGGTGAAGCACTGGAGCCCCAACAACAGAGAGGACGTGTCCTGGGGCCACATGGTGGTGTGCCTGGTTAAACACCTACTAGGAAGCACATGGACCTGTGCAAGGATCGGGGTTGAGCCCTCGGATCCCCATCTCCAGGGAGTCTGCCTCACACGGAGCGGAACAGGTCTGCAGGTGTTTATGCATCTCTCTCCCTCTCTATCTTCCTCTCCTCTCTCAATTTCTCTCTGTTCTACCCAATAATATGAAAAAAATGGCCAGCAGGAAGAGTGGATTCATAGTGCCAGCATGACACTAAGTCCCAGCAATAACCCTGGATGTAAATAAATAAATAAATAAATAAAAGAAAGAAAAGAAGGAAGGAAGGAAGGAAGGAAGGAAGGAAGGAAGGAAGGAAGGAAGGAAGGAAGGAAGAAAAAAAAAAGAAAGGACATGTCTTTGGGGGGGGGGAAAGGACCCGGACAACACGAAGACCTTCTGTGGGACAAAGGCTAAATGCCGCTGACATCACTTCCACAAATATTCTGGCTGGAGTCCAAAGTATCTAAATATGGATCTTACTGTCACTAGTGATATCACTTTGCACAGGACAGTTTGTTCCCATTAGTCAATGAGAGACGACACAGCCTTTGCATGCACTGACACTCAGCAGAACAACAAAGCGATTGACTTGCTTAGCCACTAGCACAGGGATCAACAGCATCCAGTGACACATACTTTGTACTTGATCCAAACTACCTCACATCATGGGCTCCAGGTAAGTGGAGACACACTCCTCTGCACCATCAACACAATGTGTCTTAGCAGTAGCCAGACGTGTCAGGAGAGCATAATTTCCCCAGGGCAAAGGGCTAGTGCTGTCCTACACAGGAACAGCCTCTCTAAATGTGTGTTTAATAAATTATGATGTTTTGTGCACTCAGATCTTTATCTGTGAAATGTAAATAGAATATCTGTTCTCTTTTCCTAAAGCTGTGAGAATTAAATGAGGTGGTGTAGAATAGAAAGCACAGTACAAAGAAATGATCTTTGTTTTTTCTCCTCCAGGGTTATTGCTGGGCTCGGTGCCTGCACCATGAATCCACCGCTCCTGGAGGCCATTTCCCCCCCTTTTGTTGCCCTTGTTGTTGTAGCCTCGTTGTGGTTATTATTATTGCCATTGTTGATGTTGTTTGTTGCTGGATAGGACAGAGAGAAATGGAGAGAGGAGGAGAAGACGGGGAGAGAAAGATAGACACCTGCAGACCTGCTTCACCACCTGTAAAGCGACTCCCCTGCAGGTGGGGAGCTGGGGGCTCGAACCCGGAACCTTACGCCAGTCCTTGTGCTTTATGCCACATGCGCTTAACCCACTGCCACCGCCCAACCCCCGAAATGATGTTTTAATAATCAGTTTTGGTGTAGAGTTCTCTAGTGAAAGGAGGGCAACGTTTCTTTTTTTTTCTTTCTTGTTTTTTTTTTTAATTTTCCCTTTTGTTGCCCTTGTTGTTTTATTGTTGTAGTTACTATTATTTTTGTTGTTGTTGTTGGATAGCACAGAGAGAAATGGAGAGAGGAGGGGAAAAAGGTGTCTTTCTCTAGGGGAGAGAAAGATAGACACCTGCAGACCTGCTTCACCACCTGTGAAGCAACTCCCCTGCAGATGAGGAGCCAGGGGTTAGGATCCTTCTGCCGGTTCTTGTGCTTTGTGCCACCTGCACTTAACCCGCTACACCACCACCTGACTCCCAAGGGCAATGTTTCTTAGTGTGTCTGAAGTTCATATGTGTCGGATTAGCTTCGCAGGCAGAGACAGATGACCAGGAACTCATGGCTGAGCTGTACACAGTATCTCTTTATTCATGTAGAATACAGCACAATCTAAGCCATCCTAAACACAAATCCTGTCCTTATATATATACTGGCCAAGCAGGATGGAAACAGGATGTGACATAGAGAGGGTGGAGCAAAAAGTGACTGGTGCAAATCAGGGTGTACTACGAGAGGGGGCGGAGCAAAAAGACATCATGAACCAGTGGGGATTAAACCAATGCCCTGCAGGTATGCCAGTGCTTAGTTAACAGTGGTTATGTAAATAGAATACAGTGTTAAGTAGGGGGGATTAAGCCAATGAAACAGAAGGGGTCTTAGAAGCATACCAACACATATGTATAATATTTTTTCATTGTTATCAGGATTATCTTTGGGGCATTTTGCTGGCACTGTGAATCCACCATTACTGGTGGCCATTTTTTTCTATTCCATTTTATTTGATAAGAAAGAAAGAAAGAAAGAAAGAAAGAAAGAAAGAAAGAAAGAAATTGAGAGGAGGAACGGAGATAGAGAAAGAGAGAGAAAGATAGATTCCTACAGACCTGCTATACCACTCAGAAGTGTGCTCCCTTGCAGGTGAGAAACACAAGCTCTAACTCAGATCATCGTGCTTGGTAATGTGTGTACTCACTCAAGTTTGTCACCCCCCCCCCAAGCTCCATAAGTCTTCTTTAGAAAATTGAACATTCATGTCTTTTGTCTACTTTTATATTGGGTTCTTTGTTTATTGTTGAGCTGTATAATTCCTTTACAGATGTTTGATATTAATCTCATGTCATATCTAGGATACACAAATATCTTCTCCCAATTATTGGATAGCCTGTTTATCCTCAAGCAGTTACATTTTGATGTGTAGTAGAAGTTTTTGGTTTGATGAAACATTACCTGAAACCTATAAGAATTACCTATATCAACAAAACAGGAAATGGCAAGTATTAGTGAGGATATAGAGAACAAAGAACTCTGTTGGAGGGAATGCACAAGGGTCCCATTCCTATGGAAAAGAACATGGAGAGTTTTTTACAAATAAAAATGGAGACCTGGGAAACATCATAATGGTTCTGCAAAAGGCTTTCATGCCTGAGGCTCTGAGGTCTCAGGCTCAGTCTTCACACCACCATCAGCTAGAGCTGAGCAAGGCTCTGTTTTTTCTCTGTGTATCTCTCTCATCAAAGTTAAAATAAATAAAATATTTTTTAAATAGAAATGAAAATATCTTAGGATCTAGCAATTCCACTCATAGGCATAGAGCCAGAGGCCATGAAAGCACTAACTTGAGATGACATCTGCATGTTCATAGAAGCCTCATTTGTAGTAGCCTAGAAATGAAAGGCACATGAATGGCAAAGGTGGGACAACTGGACACAGAAGTTATGGGATATACACTCACTGGAATACAGCTCTGCAACTAAAAGGAATGAATGAAAATGGAGATATAATTAAGCTTATAGAAGTCATTAAAGAGGTGAAAGACAGGTACCAGATGATTTTGTTCATCTATGCAATATAGAGAATTGAAACACATGAACTTACAAAAACTTAAAAGAATGAGTAGCCAAGCTGTCCCTAAGAGTTTCTGAGCTCTGTGGTGGTTAATTGTGGGGAGAGAATGAGGAGACAGTACTTTGGTGGTGGGTAAAGTGTGACATTATACTTCTGTAATTTTATGATTTTGTGAATCACTTTTACATCATTAATTCAAATCAAATGTATCAACAGAAATCATGTATACATATTCAATTTTAAAATACAGCATTGGATCTCATGGGAAGAATTTTTTCATTAATTAATTTATTTATTCCCTTTTATTGTCCTTGTTGTTTTATTGTTGTATTTATTGTTGTTATTGTTACTGATGTCATCGTCGGATAGGACAGAGAGAAATGGAGAGAGGAGGGGAAGACAGAGAGGGGGAGAGAAAGACAGACACCTGCAGACCTGCTTCACCGCCTGTGAAGAGTGCGCTTAACCTGCTGTGCTACCGCCCGGGAAGAATTCTTTACTTTTTGTATTGGATGATTTTTATCATTGTTTAATCTGACAGGCGATTTCAAGCAGACATCTTCTGAACACCTGCATCTTGTCAGCTTGATTCCCCAAGCTCTGTAGAGTAAACCTCCAGAGACAACAGACTAAATTCCGTGCCCTGACCACCACCCACTTGAAGGGAGAGCTGTTTCAAATGCATGTGCCACAGTCTCTTCGTTTGCTAATGTCCTTCCTCCTGTAGAGCTCTGAGGAATGAGTGACAGTACAAGAGTTGATGGAATTAAAGCCCCAGGCTCCATATCTGACTTTGACTCAACACCAGCTGGCTACTTCGTTAGCATCATTGCTGTCGTCGAGCTTTATGACTTTTCTAAGGCATCCCACATTTTCATGAACTCAGCACACTGGTTTCACACTGCGCTGGATGCCAGCTCAGGATACATCTTCAACCATCTGGCTGTTAATTCATGCCTCTCCTTCCATCATGGTTTTTTTTTTTTTAACTACATTTTTGGCTTTAAAAAAAGTCCATTAATAAACGTGTTTTAAAAGATCAATTTATCACAGTGTGACTGACACTTTAGGAAGTAATGTGGGCATAACAATAATGTGTTTGCACATGTGTTGTTTCATCTGTAGAAACAGCATTCAGCTGACTCACACATCTGCAAGCTACTGTACGTCACCCATGTGCTAAGACCGCACCCATTCACATCTGGCATCCAAATCCACCTTCTACTCCAGATCTCCGTCTTTCTCTCTTGCACAATAGCTCACACACTGCCGCCTTGTGACACTCACACAAGTGGGTGTGTGTCATTGATTAAGTTTTTTGAGTGTTGAATCACCTTTTTTTTGTTTGTTTGTATACAGAGAGAAATTGAGAGATGAGAGGAAGAGAGAGAGAGAGAGAGACAGAGAGAGTCTGTCCTACTTTACCACTCAAGAAGCTGCTCCCCTGAAAGCTGGAAGACCCCTTTTAAAAAAATGCAGGTCATATTTTTATTATATATTTCATGGGAGGGTTAATGTTTACAGTCTAGTTGTTGGCAGAGAGGTGCAACGCCTTTCTCCCCATGATAGGTGTCTACCTGTCTGAAAGATACGTGCCCCCCTAACCTACCAGGAACCACAAATCCCTTCATCCTGTCTCTCCCCTCCTTCCCCAGAGTCCTTTGCTTTGGTGCAATACATCACACCTAACACAAGTTTCACCTGGTGTTTTCCTCTACAGACTTTTTATTTTTAATATTTACCTATGAGTGAGTTTATTTTTAGTTATATTAATTTATTAATTTATTTATTGGTTAGAGACAGACAGAAATCGAGAGAGAAGATAGGGAGAGAGATGGAGAGGAGCTGCAACCCTGCTTCACCACTCACAAAGCTTTCTCCCTGAAGGCGGTGGCTCAAACCTGGGTACTTATGGACTGTTAACACCACCTATCCCCTGAGGTTATTTACTATATATATATATATATATTTCTCATTCTGGCTTATCTCACTCAGTATGACACCTTCAAATTCTGAGGAATATATTGCAGGGTGAATGATCTTATCACTCTCAACAGCTGCAGAGTATTCCATTGTGTAAGTGCACTGCATTCTTCCTAATCACTCATCTATTACTGGGCATCTAGGCTGCTTCCAAGTTGGGACTGTTGCAAACTGAGCAGCATAATAAATTTAAGCGTGCATAGATGTCTGTGGAAAGGTGCCTTTATTTCCACTGGCTATACAGTGGAAATAAAGAGGTTGCTAGACATCCTGGAGAGAGGTAGGTAGGTCAATTTCTTTCTTTCCTTTTTTATTTATTTTTTTATTTATAAAAAAAGAAACATTGACTAAACCATAAGATAAGAGGGGTACAACTTCACACAATTCCCACCACCAGAACTCCGTATCCCATCCCCTCCCCTGATAGCTTTCCTATTCTTTATCCCTCTGGCAGCATGGACCCAGGGTCATTGTGGGATGCAGAAGGTGGAAGGTCTGGCTTCTGTAGTTGCTTCCCCGCTGAACATGGGTGTTGACAGGTGGATCCATACTCCCAGCCTGTCTCTCTCTCTCCCTAGTGGGGCAGGGCTCTGGGGAAGTGGAGCTCCAGGACACATTGGTGGGGTTGTCTGTCCAGGGAAGTCTGGTTGGCATCATGCTGGCATCTGGAACCTGGTAGCTGAAAAGAGAGTTAACATACAAAGCATAACAAATTCTTGACCAATCATGGACCTAAAGGCTGGAATAGTGCAGATGAAGAGTTGGGGGGTCCTCTATTTTGTAGATAGCTGGTAGGCATATTATATTCCAAAGGGCCTGTGGCTATACTAGTGTTTTGTTTTTTTGCCTGAACTTGAAATCTGATATGCAGGTGGATCTTAATTATTGTCTGGGGAGGTGGTGTCATGGCTGGCAGAAGGACCAGAAAGCTTAATCAGGGAAGAGAATACCTCCCAAATATGGGAAAGGGGTATAACTATTGTTGACTGTAAACCCCATGGATTTGATGTGATCCGGGGCCCATATTCAGCTTAGGAGCCTATGTGACCTCTGCATCCCTGTAGATCTGAGCTCACATTCTGTGGTCATGAGTAGGAATGTTCCAAGCTGCCCCAATATCAGGACCCATCTTCCTCAGGTGTAGCATAGAGTATGTTGTCCATCCTCCCTTCAGAGGATGGAACATTCTCTACCATTGTTGATCTGAGTTGAGGGCAAGGTCCTATGGGGGCCCACAAAGGGGTCTATTGTGTTGTTCCTGATAGGAATGACTGGTAACAATGGAGAGAGGAATTTATTCAGTCGAGGTCTAGGCCCATCATGTCTGCTTGTGAATCCCAGAACTCCCTGATTAGGGCCCCAGCTGGAGTGGCCTGATACTGACTAAAGGGTCATTGTTAAAGTATGCCAGTCTCTTGCCCTTATTCAGCTTTTGCAGTTCTTGCTTTGATGAGGTTAGTTTTGGAGTGAGTGAGAGAACTGTCATAGGAAATAGGTGAGGAGGGTATCTAAATCTAAGTAGACACTATTTCATTATGAACTGATAGGCCAATTTCTAACCTTCTTAGAAATATCCAGACTGTTTTTCACAGGGGTTTGGACTAATTCATATTCCCACCAACAATGCAGGAGAGTCCCTTCCCCCACAGCTTCTCCAACAGTTGGTCTTTCTATCTTTTCTTTCATTTTTATTTTATCTTTATTTTTAACATTTATTTATTTATTGCATAGATAGATCCAGATATCACAAGGGAAGGGAGTGATAGAGAGGGAGAGAAAGAGATACCTGAAACACTGCTTCATCACTTTTAAAGCTTTCCCCCTACAGGTGGGGGTCTGGGGCTTGAACTCTTGTTTTTGTGCATTATAATATGTGCCCTCAACCAGGTGGGTTACCGCCCACCCCCATTTCTATCTTTTCTCATAGGTGTAAAACGGTATCTCATTGTTTTAATTTGCATTTCTCTGATCATAAGTGATTTCGAGCATTTTTTTCACGTCTGTTTGCCCTTTGGATCTCTTCTTTGGAGAAGATTATGCTAATAATTTCCACACAATTTTCAGTGGGGTTGTTTGTCCTTTTATTGTTGAGTTTGTTGAGAACTTTTTGAATTTTGGTTATTAGTCCTTTGATATATGACACAAAGATTTTCTCTGTTTCCGTGGACACTCCCTCTGCTGTGCAGAAGACTTTCAGTTTAATGTTGTCCTATTGATTTGTTTTGTTTTCAAATTCCTTGTAATTCAGTTTCAATCAGAGGATAAGTTTTTAAAACATACATTGAAGAAAGTTCTTTCAATGTTTTCTTCTAAGTATTTGATGGTTCCTGGTCTGACATTCAGATCCTTGATTCATTTGGAGTTGACTTTTGTACATGGTAAAATGTGGTGGTCCTGTTTCACTCTCCTTCATGTTTCAATGCAGTTTTCCAACACCGTATTTTAAATAGACATCTCTTTCTTCTTTGGATGTTTCTGTCTCCCTTGTCAAAAATTAAGTGTCCCTAAGAATAAGGGACTATTTAAGAGCTCAGAATTCTATTTCATTAGGCTGTGTGTCCACTTTGGTTCCAGTACCAAGAAGTTTTGATGACAGTGGCTCTTTAGTTTGTTTCGAGGTCAGGAAGTGTGATATCTGCATTCTTGCTCTTTTTTTCATGACTGCTTTTGCTGTCCTGGGTATTATATGGCTCCAGATAAACTCTTGTATCTTTTATTCTGCTCTTTCAAAGAAAATTTGGTGGGATTTTTTTTAGGGCTTGCATTAAATCTCTATATCTGGGGGGTCGGGCGGTGGCACAGTGGGTTAAGCACATGTGGTGCAAAGCGCAAGGACCGGCTTATGGATCCTGGTTCGAGCCCCTGGCTCCCCACCTGCAGGGGAGTCGCTTCACATGCAGTGAAGCAGGTCTGCAGGTGTCTGTCTTTCTCTCCCCCTCTCTGTCTTCCCCTCCTCTCTCCATTTCTCTCTGTCCTGTCCAACAATGAACAACATCAACAATGGTAATAATAATGACCACAACGAGGCTACAACAACAAGGGCAACAAAAGGGGGGGGGATGTCCTCCTGGAGCGGTGGATTCATAGTGCAGGCACCGAGCCCAGAAATAACCCTGGAGGAAAAAAAAGTCTGTATATCTCTCTGTGTAGGATAGTCATTTTGATAATGTTGGTTCTTACTATCCATGAACATGTGATGTTTTTATATTTCTTTGTGTCTTTTCCTATGTCCTTGAATAGTGACTCATAGTTTTTGATATGTTGGTCTTTCATTTCCCTTGTAGCATTCCTCTACAGAAGCACCAAGTTAGAAGAAGAAATTCAGATTCTATTTACCATAGCAGCAAAAAACTAATCAAATGTATATGAACCCCACTGTTTCCTATGTGTTCTAAGATTTCTACTTCATACTTTGCTAATGGATTTCATTTTCTGTCTTCACTGTTCTGGAATGGCTTTTCAGATAGAAAAGGCCAGAAGAGGTGGGGTGGTCAGGGTGCCAGGACACTGATGCTTTCTCTGATGTAGTAGAGATTGGATTTGAACTGGGGTTGCTTGTTTGCAAAGCAAGCCCAAATTCATGTTATCATGTTTCTAACTCAGCACTATAATGTAGCATAATCTGTGGGAAGACCTGAGTTGTATTGTTAAAGAACTTCTCATGTAGGACTCTTATTCTCCCCTAGATATTTTGTTGTACTGAGCTTCATATCTATTGAGATCAACTTTAATGTTGCTTTCATGAAGTTCAATCAGTTTTCTTTTTCCAAGCAACTCTTTCATTCTAGATTAGCAGATGACTTATCTAGGGTTTAGATAAAGTAAATTCTAGTTTAACTTTTCATGGGTATCAAAATAATAATAGGAATTTCCTTTGTTTCCTATTCTGAGAGAATCAGCACGTTATCATGTAAACAGTATGGTCTTTGGAGTGGAATGCATCTAGACTCAAAGTTTTGCTTAGCAGAATTCTTCAGTGAGTAAAAAAAAAAAAGTAAAATGAAAGCTCAGATCTACACATTTCACTCTTCTCATGTATAAACATCAAGAAAATGATACTCATTTCTTAGGATTCCTCTAGAAATTGAGCCATAATTTGGGTTCATGTTTTGGATATGGCAATCTAGTGCCTCAAGCAGAGCAGATAATGTTTATTTTCTCTTCTTTCCTTTGTATAACAACATAGAAAAAAAGTTTCAGAACTGCAAGCAGGGATATTAGTATTTTAGAAAGAAAAGAGTGCCTCTTAAAATAGTGGGGGATGGGTGGGTTAAGTGCATGTGGTGCTAAGTGCAAGGGGTGCGGCATGGTGGGTCCCAGGGAGGAGAGAGAGCACGTACTGAGAGCTCACAGGAACAGAGAGCTATTTTGGGAAGACACCCACCTAAGTAATTTTTGACACACTCACAATCCCTTGCGGGTTTCTGTAAGTCTGTAGTACACTCCTCAGGCTGATGTCAGCCATATGTTAGTTATGCTCTTGTCCCAACATCTTGATGCTTGATTTCCCCAGAGGAAGCCATGGATTTTTCTAGAGTTTAAAGCACCTGGAATCCCTTGATTTTCTCTCATTCTGGTTGCGATAAGGCCAAGGATATGAAGGTGCAAAAGGGCCTTTTGTTGCCTTGGTTCTGTGGACCTAACCTTGACCCTTCCTCTTCCCTGCCTTCTCATACTTCAGAGCCACTGTAAAGCTGAAGAAATCAGGTGAGTGGGTCCAGTCCAGGATCAGATTCGGATGTTGTGCTCATCAGGTTATTGTTAATATATTGAGTTTGATTTCAGTATTGCATTCAGTTTTTATTTATTAGAAGGAACAAGTGTTCTTTTTTTATTTTATTTATAAAATGGAAACACTGAAAAGACCATAGGATAAGAGGGACACAATTCCACACAGTTCCCACCCCCAGAACTCCATATGCCATCCCCTCCCCTGATAGCTTTCTTATTCTTTATCCCTCTAGGAGTATGGACCCAGGGTCATGTGGGATGCAGAAGGTGGAAGGTCTGCCATCTGTGGGAATACGTTTTTATGCCTCCCTATAATGCACACACAGGTGGTATGTTATTTCCTGTGTCATCTTCCTTTCCCTTTCTAAGTTCCTCTCCTGCTACTTCCCCAGGAAATGTCAATTCTAACCATTTTATTTTTTATTTTAATTTTTTTAGATTTTTTTTTTAAATTTACTTATGAGAAAGATAGGAGGAGAGAGAGAGAGAGAGAGAGAGAGAGAGAGAGAGAGAGAGAGAGAGAGAGGACCAGACATCACTCTGGTATGTGGTATGTGTGCTGCCGGGGACTGAACTCAGGACCTCATGCCTGAGAGTCCAATTCATTATCCACTGTGCCACCACCCAGGCCACCTAACCATTTTCTGATGCATTGTTCCCCTTCTAAAGCACTAAAAGCATTCCTACCGATAACCCAGATGGCAAGAGAAATAATGGTTGCCTGCAACTTTGCTAGACTTCCAAGGAAAAAATATAATAATTCTTAACATTGATGGGAAGGATGTGAAGGTAGTAAAGTGGTACAGATTTTGAAGTCAAAGGAGTTGGAGATTGAATGCTGATCAGAGCCCTTCACAGTTATGTGTGATTCTCAATGATTGACCAGTGGTTGCTGGATGTGAAGGCACTGGCTAGGCAGATATAACCAGGGCTTAAAGCCTGCTTATAAGGCTAACACAGTGTTCATGTGGAGAATCATTCTTTCTCTGGATCTTTCTTTCTGTAACTGAAAGAATACAGTATTGCCTCCTTGTGATGTTTAAACAGAATTCATACTTGAAATTGCCTAGCTAAAAGTACACAGTTCTTCACTGGACAATGATTCATGGGCATCACCATCTACACAGTTAATCATTCACACTGAATTTAGACTCATCTTTGTATAGTTTTCCTAACTATTTCATGAAGATGCAGGAGGGAAAAAAAAAGTCATTGGAAATCTTCCAAAGGAATGCATCTGTCTCTAAGGAAGACGTTAAAGAGGGCACACCCTCTTCTGTCCCCCTCAAGGTCACTGCTTTTCTTTTTAACAATGTTAACTGGGCACATTTGTCATGGTAAGTGTGTACTTTGCACAAGAATCTCGGTCTTCTCCCTCCACTCTGACCTCAGCCTGCATTATGGATGTGGGTTTAGAATGAGCTTTGTAACAGAGGGTAGAGAGTGTGTGAATATTCTCAACAATGGGTGTTACAACAGCAGTCTTTACCTGAAGGCATTTTTGGAGCAACCTCTCTCAATCCGGATGAAATGGCCATTGTCCTAAAGTGACTTCAGTGTAATATGATACTGTGTAATCAGCTCTTGAATGCAGAAGGCCACTACAAACCATTTCTAGTCAACAACAGAAGTCTATGGGTCATCACAGGACTTCAGGGTATCAGACTGTGGTGAGAGATTCCCTTGGTGGTATGAGAGAAGTGAGTGGCCAGATGACAAAAGGTTCCAGAACAGGGTCCTATGACAATGAGTTGTGCCAGGCTACTAGGAATGGAATATCTCTCTGATTTACAACTGCAGAAACTGAATTCTGTCAGTAGCAATGACAAGCATTTGAACACTTTACAAAGGAATGCAACACAGATAACTCCTTAATTTTTACTGGAGAACTCGTGCAGAGGAACCAGCTAAACTTTGCTGAATGAGGGAACCGCGTTGTTTTAAGCCACGAAATATGTGGTCATTTGTTATACAGGAATAGAAAATAAACATGCAGATTATCCAGCAGAAAATAATCAGTTCGTAGTCTAAAGGCCTTCCTAGTAGCTTCTTCACTACATAAGCCTAGTGACATATGTAAAACACTGGGCCTGATTTCAAAATTCGTTGATTGTGAACTCAACACTAAGTCATTTTGCATTCCATGCACTACATTCCTTTTAACTATGCTGAGGGCCATCTGTGACTTTGATGAGTGACAAGGGCAATGGTTGGACTTTTGATCCAGGGGAGTGAGCATAGGGTTCAATAGGACACAAAGCCTGATGGACTTTGAGGAAACCCGTTGAACATGACTTTGGTCAGAGGCCCTGTGGAGTGAGCACCAGTCAATTCGCATCTGTAACTTCTGAAACATCACAGACAAAACTCTTCAGGACCTTCTCAAGCTATATCATAACTTACAAACATTTATCTGAGAACAAATTATTTATTTCTTCATTTAATTTTATGAGTTACTTAAGAAAGGTTTCCAAAGGGGTGGGGTGGACAGCAGTACATCCAGTTGAGCATACATTTTGCCAAGTGCAAGGACTCAGGTTCGAGCCCCCATATGCCACCTACAGTAGGGGAGCTTCAAGAGTGGTGAAGCAGGTCTGCAAATGTCTATTTTCCTCAGGAGCAGTGAAGCAGGTCTGCTGGTGTCTACCTTTCTCTCCTTCTCTATCTCCACATGTCCTCTCTCAATTTATATCTGTCTTATCTAATAGTAAAAACTAGGACAGGAAAAAAGAATGGGTGCCATGAGCAGTGGATTCATAGTGCCGACATCAAGCCTCAACAATAGCCCTAGTGAACACTAGAAAATAAAAGAAGAAAGGCTCATAAGATCATGAGATGACAGGGGCCTAGTTCCACACTGCACCTACCAGCAGGATTCTGTGCACAGTCACCAGCATGTGGTTTCCATCACTGTCAGTGCCATCAGGAGACTCTGCCGTCTGCCTTCAGTAAAGTCTGAGTCTGTGTCCCCCCAATGCACACCGCCTCTCACAAGCTCTGCCCCATCCCACCCAAGCACAGCACAGGCGCCCTGAGTGGAGACTTTATTCTGGTTCTTTCTTGTTTCATTTTCTGTTATCGGGATTATTGCTAAGAGTCAGGGCCTGAACTGTGCCACCACTCCCAGAGAGTTTTTTTTAAAATTCTTTATGGGGGATTAAAGTTGACAATAAAATATAATAATTTTCACTTGCATGACATTTCCCAGTTTTCCACATAACAATTCAGCCCCCACTAGGTCCTCTGCTGTCATGCTCCAGGACCTGAACCCCACCCCCCACACACACACCAGTCTCTTACTTTGGTGCAATGCACCAACTCCAGTGTAAGTTCTGCTTAGTGTTTCCTTTCTGATCTTGTTTTTTTAACTTCTGTCTACGAGTGGGATCATCCCATATTCACCCTTCTGTTCCTGACTTATCTCACTTCACATGATTCCTTCAAGCTCCATCCAAGATGAGATGAAGGTGAAATCAACATTTTAAATAACTGAGTAGTATTCTATTATGTATATAGCTCACAGCTTACTTAGTTACTCATCTGTTGTTAGACATCTAGGTAGCTTCCAGGTTTGGGCTATTACAAATTGTGTTGCTGTGTACATAGGTTCGCACAGATCTTTTTGGATGTTTATGCTTGGTTCCTAAGAATATATTCCCAGGATAGAAATTGCAAGGTCATAGGGTAGGTCCACTTCTACAAAGAGGAAGGAGAGACAGCATGTGACCACCACACCACCTGTGAAGACCCCACCCCTACAGAGGCCCCCATGTGGTGGTAGCTCAGGGCCCAGTGTGACTCCCCTTGGATAGTAATGTATGTGCCCCTTGCCAGACCTGCTGTCCCTTTTTATATCAAGATAAATCCCCTCCAAAGTTACTAATTTAGGAGAAACAATGAGTTATTTTACCCTGTGCTGTACATGAATGTTCTCTTCTGTTTCACGTGGTGTCTGCCATATGACTCAGTGGTTTTGCTTTTGTCTGGTGGCTGGGCTGGAGGACCCAAGAAGACCCTGTGAATAGCAGTTTGGGGGTCACTGATGGTGAGGACACCTCAGCCATCCTTGGTGGGACCCTCTCCCTCTGTGGTGACTCAAGCTCAAAGGCCTCCTCTTGGGATGTTCTCTCTAACAGGATGGCTTTGTCCCTCTGACTGGTCTGTGCATGCCAAGGAAGCAAAGAGCAAACTTCCAGATCTCTGGGAGCGCCATTATACCTGTTTCTTTCATGTTATTTAGAGCAAGTTTTCATCTAGTCTAGATTCAACAGGGGGAGACCTCTCCTAGCTCAACTAGCAACAGCCACCTGAGAGCACAACCAGATAAGACCAGGCTCACTCCCAGAACCCACTGAGCTGCAGGTCAGTGCAGACACGTGTGGCTCACGGACAGGGAATTTAAGGAGAGACTCCTGGGGCTAAAAGTCTGTACCTGTGGAGAGGCTGGAACCAGTCGGCAGTCTGCCAGTTGAAATACCACCTCCAGTCCGAGTTTTATCAATAAAGACTGCTGAAGGGAGGAGAACTTAAGCCTCACTAATTTAAAACTGTGGCTTTCCACTGCTGCTGCCTCTCAGGGGCTGGAACAACAGCAAGGAAGCCCTAGACTGATATCAGGGAGCAGAGAGCAGGCCTGCATTCATGGTGTCAGGAGGTGTGGCTATGGAGTAAGAGCCTTTTCACATTGTTCTCATGATAAATTAGGAAAAAAGGTGGAATAATTCCCTCAAAAATCAAGAATTATTTGGAAACATAGACCCCATTGCATAGCTCAGCTCAGCTCCAGCTGGGGGTGAGGTTGGGATTAGGCCCAAGACTTTGGACGTTTGGTACATGGGAGTCACTTTGCGTAACCACTATGCTATCTCTCCCTCACAACCGTTGTTTTCTTGTTTTTATTGGGGAATTAATTTTTCACAGTCAACAGTAAATACAATAGTTTGTACATGTGAAACATTTCCCAGTTTCACACATTACAGTATAACCCCCACTAGGGCCTCCTCCACCATCATGTTCCAGGATCTGAACCCTCTTCCACCCCAGAGTCCTTTACTTTGGGTCAATATACCAACTCCAGTCTAAGTTCTGTTTTCTGCTTCCCCTTCTGTTCTTATTTCTGTACTTCCATGAATGGGATCATCCCATATGTATCCTCTTTCTGGCTGATCTCACTTCACAGGATTCCTTCAAGCTCCATTGAAGATGGGCTGAAAAAAGGTGAAATCATCACTTTTAACAGCTGAGTAATATTCCATTGTATCTAGACCACAGCTTGCTCAGCCACTCATCTGTTGTTGGACACCTGGGTTGATTCCAGGTTTTTGACTATTACAAATTGTGCTGCTATAAACATAGGTACACACATATCTTTTTGGATGGGTGTTCTTGGTTCCTTAGGATATATTCCCACCTGCTTTATCTCTTGGTCAGGAGTGAGTGACTAAGATAAACAATCTACCTCTAGTTAAAAATGCCTCAGGCTCTCATACTCTGCAGGGAAAATAAAGAAGATAAGAGGGATGAACAGCCATTGTGCTTCACCATAGGGACTGAGTGAACATTGAAACAACTGTTAATTTCCAAAACTGTGAATTTTTACTACCTTACTTAGACACAAATCAAGAGGGGGGGAAAACTAACATTTTTTTTGTAAAGACACCAAATTCTTTATTAGACGAATTCAAGTCATTGTAGTAGAAGCTTTATAATGTAGTTTAATAGTCATCTCAATGCATTAGTTTTGTTACCCAAAATATTTTGTGATGAGAAACCAATAAGACATTTATTAGTATTACTGCTGAGTTGAATCACCAAATTCACCTTGACTTGCTTACACCTTATTACAAATGGTTCTTGCATCAGAAAGCTGATAGAAATACTATGTTCTGAAAGTTTTCCTGTGTTTAGAGCTCTATATATGGAAATCATAATGAACCAATCTTCTGTTTCCTTAAATTTTAGCTCTTTCTCCCTTTTTCTTTTCTACCCCCCCATGTTCACTTCTTAGAATCCTAGCAAGAGAAAAAACTTTTTAAATGAGCTCCCAGTCTACTACCGCCATCTTCCTTTCTTCCTTTGTTCTGACCATATTGAAATATTCCCTGTAACTATTTATATAATTTTTGATAGGGGTGTAGTGCCTGTCCAGGAAGGGGAGGGACTGTTGCTGGTACTCTCTGGTACCTTTGTAAGGTATGAGTCTGTAACTCTTCCCCTGAAATAATATTCATAATGTGCCCTTGGGTTTAGGTCTTCTGGTTTCATAGTAAGGTTTGACAGAAGAAGCTGACTTATCAGGTATGACTACACAATTATACAATAATTTTAAATAGAAGACAGTTTTCCTTTCTTAATTTGATTCAGGGGAGAAGGCTGATTACTTTTTTCTTTTTTTAAAAATATTTATTGATTTCCTTTTGTTGCCCTTGTTGTTTTATTGTTGTAGTTGTTATTGGTGTTGTCCTTGGATAGGACAGAGAGAAATTGAGAGAAGAGGGGAATACAGAGAGGATGAGAGAAAGATAAACCCCTGCAGACCTGCTTTAGGTGGGGAGCCGGGGCTTGAATGCGGTCCTCAAGCTAGTCCTTGGGCTTTGCACCATGTGCACTTAACCCACTGCACTACCGCCCAATTCCTAAGGCTGATTTCTTAATAATTTAAGAGGGTAACTGTGTATTTAAATGTACATATTTCTGGGAGTCTGGGTACATGTGTGTGTGTTAATGTATAATGTGTGTGTGAGTGTGAGTATGTGCGTGAGTATGTGAGTGTGTGTGTGTGTGATGAGGTGGAAGAAAAACAAAGAATGACAGAGAAAGAGTGATGGGGCATTGAAATTCAGCTAATTCTTAATTCTTTATAAAGTTACAGAGAGAAATTGCTCTAAATACTGTCTCTGTGCTTCAAAGAAATGGTAATTATTGGTTAGCTAACAAGTTTTGCCATAATTACTGACCATTAGGCACTATTAATAAAGAAACCAATTCCACAAGAACCTGATTTTCTCTAAATGCATTTGTTTCCCTGAAAAACAACCTCTTTAAAAATGTTTCCAATAGCTGTTTCTAAATCCTGTAATAGCTCCAGGATCCTCTCTTACCCATCATGCCACCTCCAGGAGCTGGAAGAGTCGCCCTTGCCCTGGACTCTCAACAGATAGGTTATTGTACTAGAGAAATTGCTTCTCAGAATGGGCTGCTTTTCCTTGGGGAAGATACATGTTTCTTCACTGCATTCAAATATTTTTGGTGCTGTGGTCTCTCACTCTCTCTAATTCTCCTCTGACATCCCTGTTTATATTCAAAAAGTGTCGGGCAGCCCCCCTGCTCCATCCTCCATTGCTGACACTATGGTCTATTTACATAGTCATTGTTTTGCCTAATCTATCTTCTTTCTATCTCGAGTCACACCCTGCCTGCTGGGTACATTAATCCCGCCAGTTAAAATCCTAGCAACTGTTGCTATGGAAGCTTTCTACCTTCCCACTATTTCCTTTTCTCCACCCCCTTTCCTAGCCATTTCCTTTTCTCCACCCCCTTTCCTAGCCATTTCCTTTTCCAACTTGCCACTTCCGGTTTTAAATATATAAAAGCATTGTCTCTGATCAATAAAGATACATTGAGTTCCCGGTTCCTGGTCTTTCTCCCACGTTGCTGAGTACGCAGCAGCCCAGGTTGGCTCCGGTTGAGTTCTCTCCAACCCAGAGAGCATGTGCCCAGGAAGAAACACCCTCACGCTAGCCCAGCAAAAAAAGAAGCAAAAAAAGAAAGAAAAATGAAAAGGAAAGTAGAAAGGGAAATGCCTTTTGCACAGGCTGAACCCAAATGTCCTGTCCTTTTTCATTTCTAGGCAGCCTCTAAGCCATAGAGTATAATGTTCCTACTTTCCAAAGGAGACAGATAGCAATAATTATTACTGTTCTCATTTGTTGAGTCTCTCATATGTAAAAGTGGGTCCCTTTTACTACTATCAAGTTAAGATTCTTATCCATCCACTGTTGTTACCATGCCTCCATCTTCCCAGAGATGATTAATGATAATAGTGAATAATTGACTTTGCCAGGGTCAGGAAACTGGTCAGAAGCAGGTTTAAGATTGGTGTCTAGACCTCATGAACCCATGGAAGCAAAAGTCAGAGCTGAATTTTCAGTTTTACCCTTATTACATAATTCCCCATTGGCCAGTGTTTTATTTTAAGTGATCTTTGTGTTTCTGGAGATGAATGGTAGTTTTTTTTTTTTCTTTTCTACTTTTGGTGGTATCAGCCTTGCACACATGCTGTTTCCCTGCTTCACTATAGAACTGAGCTCTCTCCATCATCATTGCTCTGTCCACGGGGTGGCAGGGCTGGAGGTTGGCTCCTGCCTCTGACTTCATTCACCTCACATCAACTAGACTGAGAGAGAACCTAGAACAGGAGCCGGCAAGGAGGTGGAATTGCCAGAAAGAACCTTCTTGCCTGGTTGGTGGAATGCAAAGTGCACAACCACTAGAGAAAACTACTTGGCAGCTTTTAAAAATAGATATATTTGGGAGTTGGGCGGTGGCGCAGTGGGTTAAGCACATGTGGCGCAAAGCACAGGGATTGGCGTAAGGATCCCAGTTCGAGCCCCCGGCTCCCCACCTGCAGGGGAGTCGCTTCACGGGTGATGAAGCAGGTCTGCAGGTGTCTGTCTTTCTCTCCCCCTGTCTGTCTTCCCCTCCTCTTTCCATTTCTCTCTGTCCTATCCAACAACAAAGCAACGTCAACAATGGCAATAATAATTGCAACGAGGCTGCAACAACTAGGGCAACAAAAAGGGGGGAAATGGCCTCCAGGAGCAGTGGATTCATGGTGCAGGCACCGAGCCCAGCAATCACCCTGGAGGAAAAAAAAAAAGATATATTTATAAAATGGAGATATTGACAAGACCTTAGGATAAGCAGCGGACAGTTCCATACAATTCCCACCAGCACACCCCATACATCATCCCCTCTCCTGATAACGTTCCTATTCTTTATCCCTTTGGGAGCATGGGCCCAAGGTCATTATAGGGAGCAGAAGGTCTGGCTTCTGCAACTGCTTCTCCACTGGGCATGGACATTGGCAGCTGGATCCACACCCCCAGCCTGTTTCTGTCTTTCCCTAGTGGGGCAGGGCTCTGGGGAAGCTGGGTTCCCTGGACACATTAGTCAGGTCGTCTGCCCAGGGAATTCAGGTTGGCATCCTGGTAGCATCTGGAACTTGGTGACTGAAAAAGAGTTGAGATGGAAAGCAGAACAAACTTAAAGTTCAAGATTCATGAATGTGGCTCAATAATTCTACTCACAGGTTGTACTCAAGAGCAGTGAAAATACTTATTCAAATGTTCATTCATTTGAAAACAGTTTTTACAAAATCTTATATTTGAGTCAAAGAAGTATTATTTACATCAAGCAAAGTATGGAAAGAAACCTGAAATCTTTTAAGTTATGGATGGTGAAAAGAAATAGCTTTTGTCTATTCATATACTTAAACTTTTCAATGTTTTAAAATAATGAATATGAGCAAAAGTCTAAATTAGACAGATTATATGTATATATATACACACACATATATATATATATATATATATATATATATTTTTTTTTTTTACCCAGATTCAATGACCTTGTGATATTACTTAGTAAAATGCAAAAACATAAAGTATAGTCATGGATCTACCTGCCAACATCCATGTCCAGTGGAGAAGCAATTACAGAAGCCAGAACTCCCACCTTCTGCTCCCCATAAAGAACTTTGGTCCATGCTCCCAGAGGGATAAAGAATAGGGAAGCTTCCAATGTAGGGGATGGGACAGGGAACTCCGGTGGTAGAAACTGTGTGGAGTTGTACCCCTATTATCCTATGGTCTTGTTGATCATTATTAAGTCAGTAATAAAAAGAGGAAATTTTATATCTAATCTAACTAATTATGTGAGGGTAAAACCTCTCAGGTGGACGGGGAACTGATCTACGGCTACAAAAAAAAAGAGAGAAAGAAAGAAAGAAAGAAAGAAAAGAGAAAGAAAAGAGAAAGAAAAGAGAAAGAAAGGAAGGAAGAAAGAAATTACTCTTAACAACTTATGTGATTTCTGACCTCTGCTACAATGGACAGACTTCTTTTCTCTCCTCTCCTCTCCTCTCCTCTCCTCTCCTCTCCTCTCCTCTCCTCTCCTCTCCTCTCCTCACCTCTCCTCTCCTCTCCTGTCTTCTCTTTTCCTCTCCCCTCCCCTCCCCTCCCCTCCTCTCCCCTCCTCTCCTCTCCTCTCTTTTCCTCTCCCCTCCCCTCCCCTCCTCTCCTCTCCTCTCCTCTCTTCTCTTTTCCTCTCCTCTCCTCTCTTTTCTTCTTCTCTCCTCTCCTCTCCTCTCCTTTCCTCTCCTCTCCTCTCCTCTCCTCTCTTTTCCTCTTCTCTCCTCTCCCCTCCCCTCCTCTCCTCTCCTCTCCTCTCCCCTCCCCTCCCCTCTCCTTTCCTCTTTTCCTCTCCCCTCCTCTCCTCTCCTCTCCTCTCCTCTCCTCTCCTCTCCTCTCCTCTCCTCTCCTCTCTTCTCTTTTTCTCTCCTCTCCTCTCCTCTCCTCTCTTCTCTTTTCCTCTCCTCTCCCCTTCTCTCTCTCTCTCTCTCTCTCTCTCTCTCTCCCTCTCTCTCTTTTGCCACCAGGGTTAGCACTGGAGCTCTTTACCTACACTATGAATCCACTGTTCCTGGCCACCATTTTTCCTTTTCCTATCTTTTTTTTAATATTTACTTGACAAGACAGAGAAAACTTGAGAGAGGAAGTGGAGATAGAGAGGGATAAAGAGAGACAGACCCCTGCAGAACTGCTTCACTGCTCCTGAAGTGGACCCCCTGCAGGTGGGGAGTGGGGGCTCAAACCCAGGTCTCTAACCTTGGTAATATGTGTCCTTAAGCACTTAACCAGGTGTGTCATGGCCCAGCTCCATCTCCTGGAGTCTGTGGACAGCCATATGTATAATTCATCAGTAATGAATGCCAGTTAGTCACATGGATATTTGCTAAGAGACAACATGACTAAGTATACTTGATACTTCAAGCTGGAATGATAACAAAAATTGTCATCTTGATACTTTTTAAAAATAACCACACATTTATTGAGAGTTACTATGTGTCAGAACTATTCTAAGCATGTAATTTATCTTTTTTTAAATCTTTTTATTTATAAAAAGAAACACAGACAAAAACCATAGGATAAGAGGGGCACAACTCCACACAGTTCCCACCCCCAGAACTCCCTATCCTATCCCCTCCCCTGATAGTTTTCCTATTCTTTATCCCTCTGGGAGCATGTGCAGATATGTGCATGACATCATCTCCTCAGACAATAACTAGGATCCACCTGCACATCAGATTTCAGGCTCAGGAAAAATAAAAAAACTAGTATTGTCATGGGCCCTTTGGAATATAACTAAAATAGGCCTGCTAGCTATCTACAAAATGGAGACTCCCTCAAGTCACCTTGATTTTTAAATTTTTTAATATTTATTTATTTACTTATTTTCCCTTTTGTTGCCCTTGTTGTTTATGGCTGTTGTTGTTATTGCTGTCATTGTTGTTGGATAGAACAGAGAGAGATGGAGAGAGGAGGGGAAGACAGAGAGGGGGAGAGAAAGACAGACACCTGCAGACCCGCTTCACCGCCTGTGAAGCGACTCCCCTGCAGGTGGGGAGCTGAGGGCTGGACCCAGGATCCTTATGCAGGTCCTTGCCTTTTGCGCCACCTGCACTTAACCCGCTGTGCTACCGGCTGACCCCTCACCTTGATATTTTAAAGGGTCTTTATACAACGTGTCACTCACTG